>NC_138300.1:22815000-23022500 GCF_965601325.2 Salmo salar
CCATTGTAGTGCTTTTTCATCTGAGGGTTTCTATGTTCCTGTTTGTACGTATTGTCCTCTGGCTAGCACACATGCAGTCTCACTGCTAACTGACCCCCCCTCTCATCTGCATGTAAGGGGCAAAGGACAGAAAATGAAAGGGAGATAGACGATATGGAGCAAGCGGTGGGCACATTGCAGGCAATCAGTAGCTGGGGGGTGGACAAGTGAGTGCACCATCAAAAAAAGATGACTGTGAGAGTGTATGTGAGAGAGAGCGAGTGTGTGAGAGAGAGAGAGAAAGCGAGAGAGCAGCATTGTGAAAACAAAACCTTGCTTGTTTCTAAAACGAGCGTGCTCTGCATCGAGCAGATTGAGTGTGTTTGTAACTCTCAATCACTTGACTTGTCCACTCTATCAGCCAACATTATTCATGCCACGAATCAGTATGTCACAAATGACATGTAGCTCATATCTTAACTTTGCAAATTATTAAAAGTCCACAAAAACAGCTCATTTCTCAATTATGTGTATACCGTGTCTAAGCTAGGAGAAGAATATGAGTTGATTAGTCAAGTTGAAAGAAGAGACAAGTCCAGAGAAGTTCCTGTGTCAAATCTAGAAATTGTTTGTGTGAATGACATAAGAGCTGGTAGAGCAGAGACTAGCCACGTAATACTTTATCATATGAACTGTCCAACATTTTAACTTGAAGGTCATGCATACTGCCTCATGTCCATCTTACATACTATATTAATCACCCATTCAATTTACTTGAACACTCAGGAAGTCTTTCAGACATAAAGATTATTTTAGTCACACTAGAGGGGCTGGTTACACCTCAGACAACTCCTCCTCTCTGCCTTTCCATCCTTTCCACCACTGTTTTATTCAGCTTGTCTAGACGTGGAGGTGGCTGGTCTCAAAGACAGACTGAGGGCTGGGCAGTGGGCTGACAGTGGGATAGGAGTGGGCTTTGTGGCTCTATAACAGCATCTCATTCAAAGCTGTCAACGATCAAACACAGAAATCAATAAATGTTCTGATCTGTGACCCAGGCACTTAGACATACTGTATAGCAGAAATTTGGAAATGTATAGCCTATACATACGATTTGACAAATACTTTACTAATAATTTACCTGCCCTTCACAGGTGACATCTTAGAAAACCAACCTGAAAGAAGTGCATGAGAAGTTACTTATCTTCCTTTTACCTGCCCAACAAAGAAACAGCCATCCTAATTTCTATACTGAGACCAGATGGAACCCATGACGCTATCTCCAAATGGGAGCATGGAGGAAATGGAGGACGGTCACATAGCCTACCTAGAGGGGGAGCTGGCACCCAAGGGCCTGCGGCGCAAGAGAGAGTTTATCCCAAATGAGAATAAGGACGCCACCTACTGGGAGAAGCGTCGCAAGAACAACGAGGCGGCCAAGCGGTCGCGGGAGAAGAGGAGGGTGAACGATTATGTGCTGGAGAGCCGCCTGGTGGCCATGAGTGAAGAGAACGCCCGGTTGAACACAGAACTGCTGGCCCTCAAACTCCACTTTGGCCTGGTGAGCCCTGCAGCCTACGCTGCCCACCAGAACAGCCTGCTACGGCTCTGCCATGCGAACACCTACAGCCCCCAGTCCCCGCCACCCAGCAGCTCAACCCAGTCCCTGGACAGAGATGTCTACTGGGGCAGGAGGCCCAGCTACAGAAACCCCTCCACCCTGCCCACTTACCACCACCGACCCTCCGTACTGACTGGGCAACCTGCCCCTGCCCTGATCCATCCACATGCTCTACCAACTAGAAGGGGATATCCATACATCTTAGACATGCCCAGTGTCCTCCACCCTGCAAACTCATCCTCCCTTCTCCTGCCCCCGCTTCTCTCCCCTTCCCTATCGTCGTGGCCGGGGGTTCCCCTGTTGAGGCCCACCCCTAAGAGAAGGTGTTCAGATGAGGAGGGGGAACAGCAGGTCCCAGCAGCCTCCTCCAGCGCTGCATTACCGCACAAGCTGAGGCTGAAGAACCCCAGAGCTTCTACTGTCCTTAGAGATGTGAGAGATAGGGCCTCACCCCCCGCTCCCGCTTTCTGTATCTGACTGACCACACTGCACAGGAGCACAGAGCAGAGATAGGGCCCCCCCCCCCCCCCCCCCCCCCCCCCCCCCCGCTTTCTGTATCTGACTGACCACACTGCACAGGAGCACAGAGCAGAGATAGGGCCCCCCCCCCCCCCGCTTTCTGTATCTGACTGACCACACTGCACAGGAGCACAGAGCAGACCAACCACAGCGCTGTAACATTGACACCAAAGTTACAGCAAAGACGTTATGTACAACTTCAAACAGACATTTGTTTGTTTTTTTGGTTTGTTTTTGCTTCTCTGCTATGCTTCTTTAGTGTCCAAGTTAACTGGATAAAATCTATTATAGCATACTTTACTGTAAATCCTGCTTAATTAGCCGGACTTGGGGATTAAGTGTTTTATAGCACTGAGAGACTCCAGTTCACTTACAGTATGTATGTAAAACTCAATATGGGCAGACATTATAATAATTGTTTTTAACTTTTTGGAATGGATGGAATTTATCTTTTTAAATGAATAAATTCCTCTTATTGTTCACTCTTTACTGATTAGCACACAAACAGTGTGTGTGTGTGTGTGTGTGTGTGTGTGTGTGTGTGTGTGTGTGTGTGTGTGCTGCAATGTGTAGGCTACCTTGTGGGTAATGTTTATGTTATGTTTATGTTATGTTGGCTGCCTGGTAGAGCAAGCACTGAGGGCTTGAAGTTGAGATGAGGGGAAAATACCAGACATGACATGAAAGGAGATGAATTTCAACATAACTAGAGACACATTCTGTGTACAATATAGGTGAGAACTTAGTGGTTAGTTACTTGTACCTGCTATAACCACCACAAATGCACTTAACGGAATGGGGTATGTATGGTGCAAATGACGAACAGTGACCAATTTATTTGTCTCGGGCCAACTTATTTGTATTATAAGACCCTCGAAATCAACCTTACAAATCTTCTTATGTAGTTGTTTTTGTCCCAATGCATTTTCAGTCAAATGTTCCCGTTAGCAACAGATGAGAACAAAGGTCCAATCAATGAGGCCTAACCCTATTTAAATACAACCACTGTGTACAGAGATGGGGTAGTCATTTAAAAATCATGTTCAACACTATTATTGCAAATAGAGTGCATTTCAATAGCTGCATCTTCATCGCTCACCTTCTGTTTTTGTATTGACATGAACTCTGAGCCACTGACTGACTTGTTGAATCTTCACCTTTGTGAAACTTCCTCTCTAGCCCGCTGAGCAACTCTTGTGGGGAAGCTTACTCCCTGATCGAACAAGGTGACAGCTCACAGAACCCAACACCTCCTCCACACGTCTATATTTACTACGATCGTGAGCCGACACTGGCACAAAAAAACAGTCAAGCCACCCGTTCATCAGTTTCCGCGAATTCACAACACTTTATGGTATCACGTGTTTTCAGGTAGCGCCACTGAGTTGGAGGCAGAGTATGTGAGCGGAGCGGAGCTGGAGAAGAGCGAGGAGCAGAGCGTGCCCAATTTGACTGGAGCAGGAAAGGAGATTCCCAAAGGCTGAAGTTTCGCATTCTCGCTCAGCTCCGGTAGTACTCCAGTAGCGCTCACTTCACGAGCTCAGGGCATGCCTCCTCCAGCATGCATTTGTTGTCTATTTGTGTGCTGCTAATAGCCCCTTGTTTTAGCTACTGTCATGGAGTTCACTAAATATTTTCATAAAGAAACGGATGGAACACACAGGTGCTGAATCAAGGTGGCTTACAAAGATGAGGACCAAGAGCAAGAGAGGGAGTGTGGTGATGTGGTGTCCACAACTAAATAATTATTGTGCAATCTGAAAAGACACTTATCCCAAAAGTATGATGGTGTACTTACTACCTGCACATGTTAAAATAAAGGAAAGGGGTGCACTGATTAGGGTATGGGAAACAGAGCTGGGGAGAGGCCCAGAAAATTCAAAATTGGACAAAGGCTATACTCGAAGCAAGACAACTGTCCATCTGCAACAAGGTGCAAGAGATGCAATATAAGATTATGCAAAGGGTTCATAGGACTCCCATGATATGTAATTAAATTAAAACAGAATTGTCTGATACCTGTTGTAAGTGTATGAAGGTAAAAAGGCACTCATGGCCAGCTCTTTTGGACATTCTGGAAAAATGGAGCTTGTTCACATAGCTATTTGTACTGTATTGGGAACAGGCCCTCACTTACCTTAGCACAGCGCAATCATCTTTAAAAAATGACTGTGTGGTCTGCAAATGCATTTTCCTTAATTGGATAAAAGACCAGTCACCAACAATAAATCTGTGGTATTTTGTGATTTTTAAAGTGTTACCTCTGGAGAAAATTAGTATTATATTTAGGAACAAGATTTCTATCCAATATGGGAACCCTTTTTTCTATCTTATCCCCCTAATCTTGCAGATACCCTAAGAAGTGTCAATATAAAAATGTGTGAATTTATGGGTCAACTGGACCCTGGTTGCTTTCTTGTAGAAAATAAATATCTTGTTGTATAGGCCTTTATACTCTGTTAGGGGTATACTACACGCTATAGCCAGACATTTGGCGACAGTGTTAAGTAAGGAAAATAAAAAAATGATGTTCATGACATTAATGAGAAAAGAAATGAAGTAATGAAACACTTAAAGCAGAGAACTGAAAGGGAATGCGTAATTCATGTTGTTTTTGTTGGTTGTTATAAGTTACCTTATTTCATTTTGGAATTCAAATAGATATCTACAATTTGTTTATGATGTTGACCTGAAACAAAGAAAATTATATAACATTTATTTTTAAAATAGTGTCAAGAAAAAGTATGTGAACCCTTTGGAAGTACATGGATTTCTGTATAAATTGGTAATACAATTTGATCTTATCTTTATCTTGGTCACAACAATAGACAAACACAGTCTGCTTAAACTAATAACAAACAATAATACATTTTCATGTCTTTATTGAACACACCGTGTAAACATTCACAGTGCAGGGTGGGGAAAGTATGTGAACCCTTGGATTTAATAACTGGTTGACCCTCCTTTGGCAGCAATAACCGCAACCAAACGTTTTCTGTAGTTGCGAATCAGACCTGCACAACGGTCAGGAGGAATTGTGGACCATTCCTCTTTACAAAACTGTTTCAGTTCAGCAATATACTTGGGATGTCTGGTGTGAACTGCTCTCGAGGTCATACCACAGCATCTCAAATCGGGTTGAGGTCAGGACTCTGACTGGGCCACTCCAGAAGGCATATTTTCTTCTGTTGAAGCCATTCTGTTGTTGATTTACTTTTGTGTTTTGGGTTGTTGTCCTGTTGCGTCACCCAACTTCTGTTGAGCTTCAATTGGCAGACAGATAGCCTTTTATTTTCCTGCAAAATGTCTTGATAAACTTGGGAAATCATTTTTCCGTCGATGATAGCAAGCTGTCTAGGCCCTGAGGCAGCAAAGCAGCCCCAAATCATGATGTTTCCTCCACCATACTTTACAGTTGGGATGAGGTTTTGATGTTTTTCTCCACACATACTGTTGTGTGTTCCTTGTAAAATACTCAACTGTAGTTTCATCTGTACACAGAATATTTTGCCAGTAGCGCTGGAAAATCCAGGTGCACTTTTGCAAACTTCAGATGTGCAGCAATGGTTTTTTTGGACAGCAGTGGCTTCTTCCGTGATTCCTCCTATGAACACCATTCTTGTTTAGTGTTTTACGTATTGTAGACTCATCAACAGAGATGTTAGCATGTTCCAGAGATTTCTGTAAGTCTTTAGCTGACACTCTAGGATTCTTCTTAACCTCATTGAGCATTCTGCACTGTGCTCTTGCAGTCATCTTTGCAGGACTGCCACTCCTAGGAAGAGTAGTAACAGCGCTGAACTTTCTCCATTTATAGACAATTTGTCTTACCGTGGACTGATGAACATCAAGGCTTTTAGAGATACTTGTGTAACCCTTTCCAGCTTCATGCAAGTCAACAATTCCTAATCTTAGGTATTCTGAGATCTCTTTTGTTTGAGGCATGGTTCACATCAGGCAATGCTTCTTATGAATAGCAAACTCACATTTTATTTTAGTGTTTTTTATAGGGCAAGGCAGCTCTAACCAACATCTCAAATCTCATCTCATTGATTGTACTCCAGGTTAGCTGACTCCTGACTCCAATTTGCTTTTGGAGAAGTCATTAGCCTAGGGGTTCACATACTTTTTCCAACCTACACTGTGAATGTTTAAATGATGTATTCAATATAGACAAGAAAAATACAAGAATGTGTGCTATTAGTTTAAGCACACTATGTGTATTGTTGTGACTTAGATGAAGATCAGATCAAATGTGATGACCAATTTATGCAGAAATCCAGGTAATTCCAAAGGGTTTTCTTGTCACTATATATTCCCCCCGAAAAATATCACTTCCGCAGTCAAAAAGCAAGCCGAGAACTACCCCTCCATTTTTTTAAACATTACTTTATTTTTGGTCGGGATGAGGTTTGTGCAGTAGACCTAATACATTATCACAGAATATTGTATATATATACCTGGCCTGTCGATACTGTTCTTCTCAGACCATATTATATTTAAAAACTCGAGCTTTGATAACAAAATAGATCAGTTGGTGTAGCACTTGCGAGGCATAGCTGAGCCTAAATGGAAATAATTTGCAAATAATTCGCGTTTTTATTTTACTGGACTGATGGTACCTGCGTCTGATGGTCATGGTGCTTTCAGGACAACTGGGAACTCTGAAAAAATTAGGTCAAATCATGACGTCAGTGAACTTCAGCTCGGAAAGTAGGAACTCCAGAAACATACCCGAGTTTCTGAGTTGGATTACAGTTCAAAGCGATTTTCCCAGTCGGTTCTCGTTTCTTCCGAATTCCCAGTTGTGTTGAACCCACTGAAGTCAGTGATTTCCAAATTCACAGTTCCCAGTTGTTTTGAACACGGCATTAGTCTCAGTGGAGGGAGGGAAGAGAGCAGCAGAGGATCCGCGTCTCATGATACCTGCTCCCTCCTTCCTTTCTTCCGGTGAGACAGACCAGAGAGAGGGGACACAGTCTGCAGGCACAACTTCATGTTGTTCCTATGACCAGAGAAAGTGAAATACTCCTCGATATTAAAATATACACGAGCTGTTAAAAACACAGGGCTATCGATACACTCGGCTACTCATTCATTGCAGCTGCAGCGCGAGTAGAAGTAGAGAGAAGCACGTTTTATGTTTTGTATTAGTGTTTAATAAAAAAACAGTGTTGAACAAAACTTAGATATTAACTCACTCATAAAAACAGCATCTCTTTGCTATATTCTTTGACAGTCACTCGCTGGTCATAGTTTTAAAAGTTATGAAATCTCACATAGGCTAGTATCAAACGTAGCTATGACCAGGGTCATGGACGCTGGTCTAAGTAGGCATGGGTGATTTGAGCTACTCTGTAAAACATGATTTGTTGAATCTACTCAAAATATTAGACAACAAAATTACACATAATATTATTGAGTAGATCTTTTTGCTTGTTTTTATGAGTAGATAAGATGGAGTAAGATGTTTGGATGTGGTCAAATAAATTGAGTGAAGATTATTGTAACGCCCTGGCCATAGAGAGGGGTTTTTGTTCTTTATTTTGGTTAGGCCAGGGTGTTACATTGGGTGGGCGTTCTATGTTCCTTTTTCTATGTTTTGGTATTTCTTTGTTTTGGGCCGTGTGTGGCTCCCAATCAGGCACAGCTGAGGTTCGTTGTTGCTGATTGGGTGTCACACATAAGGAGCATGTTTTTCCTTTGGGTTTTGTGGGTAATTGTTTCTGTTAGTGTTTTCACCTGACAGGACTGTTTGGCTATCGGTTTTGTTTGTATAGTGGTCTTTCTTTATTCAATGATGAACACTAACTCCGCTGCACCTTGGTCTACTCTCTCTCACGACAGCCCTTACAATTATATACATACAAATATTATATTAAGTTGATTGAAGTCAAATAGATGTATGAAATGGTGTTATTTTAACTGAATGATTAATCATATGATATACTCATTGTTACATGATATATTCATTTAGACCAACTCATATTGGTTCACATTTTTACTTTGGTTTTACTCGATCAGATCACCTAAGAGAAAAGGTATCAGGACACCAGGAATCCTTAAAAACCATTTATTTAAACATCAACGGTTTGCAAAACAGTTCTTATTAAGCAGTACAAAAACAGCAGCTATGATTCTCAAATTATTAGTTGACAAATTATTTCAATCAATAATTGCAGTCAACATTTCAGGTAGGTCCTGATTGCTGCAGGTAGGCAAAAGCGTAGCATTAGGAACTAGAACACTAGCAATAATAGGATCTCTGATGGCAGAACCATCGGATTAGAAGAGAGAATGTAACTCCACAGACTTCATAAGGACCAAAATATTCTCATAGTAACCATGGCTAACTACAAACATGGAGGCTCAAATAGCTCGTGTTTGCACTGTGAGGTATTTTTCCAAATAAAATGTTGCCTACAAGGCAAAAAGAATGAAAGAAAAAGATGACAACCCCAATAATCATGTAATCTAAACACTTTTACTAGTTTCTTCCTATAACATTTCTCTATTCACAAAAGCTGCAGATGGATTCCACCTATATTACTTTTGTAATATTTTTTTTAAACCATAAATTATCTAGCTTAGAGGGTTTTTTCAAAGTTCCCATAAAAGTTCCCAGTAGAAATCCGTTAAAAATAAACTACAATGCTTTGCAGGTAGATTTCAGTGACGCAGGTAGAATTGTGATGTTATAAGAACCATATCATGTAGACCAGGGGTGGGCAACTCCAGTCCTCAAGGGCCTGATTGGTGTCACACTTTTCTCCATCCCTAGCAAACACAGCTGATTAATTAAATTGAAGATCATGATTAGGTGATTATTGGAGTCAGGTGTGTTAGATGTGGCTGGGGCAAAACTGTGACACCAATTAGGCCCTCGGGGACTGGAATTTCCCAGCCCTGGTGTAGACAGACCCTGGTCGAATTTTCAAAATACATATGGTAAAATGATGGTACCTTGATGAAATCTCAAAATTGTAAAACTGATTCAAATGTCAGTATTTCAAACATCAACCGTATGGGAACAAAATTGACATGACATTTTACAATGAGATCCTTAATTAAAAACACCGATTTTGTATCTTTGTATACAAAACACAACACTAAATACCGTGGCAGTGAACCATTAAATCACACTTTGAAGAATAAATGTGTCTTCCTTAAGCCTAGATCATTGCAGAGGACAGATCAGGGACAGGGTCCCAGACTGCAATGTGCTCGAGCCCCGCCTCTCGGTGATCATCCCCCAGTAGGCAGAGGCTGGTCCCAGCACAGATTCTGTGCCCCAGGCAGCTTCAACAACAACAAGAGGCAGGCCTGTGGTAGAGGACACTGTTCCTGACCTACTTCCAGAACAAATGAAAGGAGAGAAGAGTTTCAGAGGCTCCTCAGTGTTTAACTACAAAGGTGTTACAAAGTAACCCTGACATTCAGTCCATGACAATTGTCCTCTGGGCTGTCATTCTGCTTAAGAAAGGAATTTGTTCTTGGCTATCATCTTGACTGTGAGCTTTGAGCAGTCCAGCTCCACAAACAGTTTCTGGAATGCCTTGAATGTGTACTTCAGCTTTTTGGGGTAGCTGAGATTCAGAGCATATGTCATGCCAAGAAGAATGGCACAAGCCTTTGCGACACTGCCCAGACCGGTGGTCACTTGGACACCCTCTAGGACGATGCCCATCTCCTCTGGACCGTCACTCGCCATGGCACCCTCCTTCTTGATCACATTGATTTTCATTACATGTTGTGCAAGGTCCTGCAGGACATCACCCCCTTCAGCTTCCTGTAAAAAAATAACACAAAAATACAGACACATTCTTTCAATGTTGGAATGACCCTGATATAGAATAAAATAACAGTTCTCATTGGATTGAATCTGTGCATGTGAAGGAGTGAAATCTATGCATTCACCGATCCAAGTATCCTATATTACTACAAGGTGTACAAATTCTATATGCAGTACCAGTCAAAAGTTTGAACACACCTACTCATTCCAGGGGTTTTCTTTATTTTTACTATTTTCTACATTGTAGAATAATAGTGAAGACATCAAAACTATGAAAAAACACTAATGGAATCATGCAGTAACCAAAAAAGTGTTAAACAAATCAAAATATATTTTATATTTGAGATTCTTCAAAGTAGCGAACCTTTGCTTTGATGACAGCTTTGCACACTCTTGGTATTCTCTCAACCAGCTTCACCTGGAATACTTTTCTAACAGTCTTGACGGAGTTCAACCCTGTCCCTAGGGTTCCACCACCCTGCAGCGCCCCAACCCAACACACCCCACTCAGCTTTAGGATCTTACTGAAATATTCATTTGATTGGTTTTGGGTATGTTAGGCCAAAGATAGAGTGACAGCCCACAGGACAACAGACCTCCAGGGCCAGGACTGAGCAGCCCAGCAGCTAACAATTGCCTAAATAGGTATCTCCCCTGACGTGGGCATGTTTCAATACAGACCATATAAGGCATCCAGACCTTATGAAAATTGCTCAGTATACCCTTAATCTTGTAATACATTAAATCTAGTGATACTTAACTTGACATTGTGGGAAGATAACCAACCTTCCAATGAATGGCAATGCATTTCTTAGCCACTTCAAATGCTTGGTTACGCAGTTTCTTCAAAGAACAGTCTCCAGTATCAACATTTCCAAGCAAACAAAAACAGGGAGAACGGAGAATATGTAGACATGCTGAGATAAAAGAAGATACTCTTTGTCAGAATTCAGCCAGCCTTCACAAGACCATAACATATGCAAATATGTCCTCTTTTGTGTTTTACACCTCCAGAAAATAATGACATTTTTGAGTGCATGTAATCCAGTTTCACTGGCATATAGTAACGTTCTGTGGATGGTCTTAAACTGCAGTCATGTATGGGCATTCTAATGTATCTGTATCCATTCATCATCATCAAATAGCTTCTACCAGGTCTTCCTCACATCTTTGTTTTACATGTTTTGTGCCATTGGGAAAAGCCTCTATCAACCCTTGATACAGTTTGGAAATGAACTTTAGAGGTTTGTCAGACTGCCTTAAAATAGCATCTGGCTTGTTCAGTGTTTTCTGCACAGAGTGAATAAAGTGTTGTATCTGCAAAAATTCACCTCAGCTCTGTCATAGACTGGTCTACCCTGATCCTGGTGAGACCCCTGTCACCGATCCTCCTAAGATGAGGTATGACAAAGAATTACCTTGGTGTACATTTATACATTATATTATCCAAGAATAGAATCAGTGGTTCAATAATTGAAATGACCATTATTCCCAGATCCCAGACTGTAGCTTTAAGCTGCTGTCCTGTAGCTACTGTAGGTCTATCCATCAATTCAAGATGGAACTTTGTATGATATTGTTAATATACTGCAAAATTCACCTGAGCGCCATAGATTGGTCTTCCCTGGCTGTCTGACACTGCTGGGACCCATCTGATCCTGCAAAGACATGATGAGCAGTGTTGTGTACTGACTGTGCACTAGAGGGCTGCATTCCCGCGGTCAGCATTTTTCATGCTGCGAGAGGTCAGACAGACGACTTCGGGATTAAAATATTTTTGTTTTCTCATAGATTATTTGGAAACAGTCCTCTTTCTGCTTTGAGTGTGTTAGCCTACCTATTGTATTAAAAGCACATATTTTTCGCATTATCCACACAATTTGCTGCTTCAACTTTAGTAGCCTACCTCTCCTAGTTGGGCGTGAGAGTTCAAATCCGGCTAGTAGTGTCTAATTACTGACACAAAAAAATAAATGCTTGGAGAAAAAAATTGTATGTGGCATAAATGGCTACAGTTTACACTTGTTTTGTTATTTCATGAAATGTTGTTTTTTTGAAAAGGGGAGTTTTTTAAAAGTAGCAGGCTAATGTACAATTGCACTAAATATGATTTGATTAATGTGATTTTAAAACCCAGAAATCTTTAAAAATGACATTCAGGAGCAAAATGTTTTCAAAAAAATATTAATTGGAATGAAATATAAATAATAACATTGGAATTGAACATTTGAACATTTAATAACAATAACTTAACTAATTAATTCAGTGTAACATTGATGTGGCAATTCTAATTTATACATAGGTCACAAATAAGGCTATCCCCAGTAAAATCGGAGGACAACTCATGAGCACACCTCCTGCTCTGCTCACGCCTAATCCAGTCCCCACCTGTGACTCAAAATAGGGGTAGAGATGCCAGTTGAAAGCTCTCTCTTAAAAATGTAGCTAGCTATCTAGCTATATGACATGAAATGCTATGTAAAGTAGCTAAAAGCAGTCCCCCCAGGATTCCCCGATTCTGCGATCGCATAATTCAATGCAAAATCAACCAATCAGCGCATATTATGCAAGAACTCGCAATTTTGACCAACCCCCGCACTTTTAGCGCATAAAAGGGTCCAATCAAAAGCGGGTTTGTAATTTTGACCAATTACTGCCCTCTTACCGTGGAAAATGTCCCAATCCAAAAACACGTCAACAAAGTTTTCCCCTGGCCTGTCAGCTAGTGATGGGCATTCCGTCACTTTCAGTGATCCGGCTCGTTCGGCTCAGCTCACCAAAAAGAGACGGCTCTTTTGGCTCCCAAACGGCTCTTTAAAAAAATATGTTTGTATTTTTTCAAGTCAAACAGTTTGCGATAGCTTGGTGTTAAAACAACTCTAATTAAATAGTTAAATGAAATCATACTCTACCTTAACCACAATGTATTTAAAAATGCATTGGTTTGTTATGAAAAAGAATGCTATTAAACATTTGAATTTAAAGTAACTTTTTAATGTATATAAACAAAGTGCATATAAATCTAACCATTCAAAACAAATACAATTTGAACAGCATAATAGACTATTGCACCATATCAACAACAAAAAATAACAATTTGCAAAACTGCAGCATCCCACAAATTGAAATAAATATAAAAAAGAAGGATGCTATTACATATGTGCATTTAAAGTATAACTTTTTTTATGTATATAAACAAAATACATATAAATGTAATAATTCAAAACAAATACAATATGAACAACATAATGATATAATATTGCACCATATCAAAGAAAAATAAATAACAATGTGCAAAACTGCAGCATCCCACTTAAAACATTAAACTGGTCCCTATTTTCTCTCTCTTCTTTATTGTCATGTTATAACCAGCAGCACACAGCAATGCTGACCATATTTTGCTTTTATGAGAGATTTGCATTCAGAAATGCAAGCTGCCTCACTTTCGAGGGGCTGATGCGGTTTCTTCTCTCAGTAATTATTTGTCCCGTTTTCGAGAAGACCCTCTCAGCCGTGGGTAGACAGAGGCCTTGTTCTTCCACCAGCTCAGAGGATCTGTCTCCTCCAAATAGGATCGGACCTCCATTGTGGCATCTGCTGAGGGATTCCTTCGTGCTCCATCCCCAGTTGCTCTCTCGTCAAACAGCATCCAAACAGCAGACATTTGTGGTACTACTACTGGTGTTTCTGCTCCATCTGCTCCCTCTTCTTCCTGTTGCCCTGGTGCCTGAGCCAGCTGACTGCTGGGGCTGTCCCTCCCTGCTGCAGAGGTTATTCTTTGAAGAGCCTCATCAATCGCTCTGGCATCACTGAAGACTAACTTCTTAAACCTGGGGTCAAGTGCAGCGGTTTCTGATAGCACGTGATTATATTCCATTCTGTAGAACTTTCTGTCCATTGATGAACATAGGGTGTCCATCAACTCTGTCACATGTCTTGTGGTTACATTTGCTTCTCTCTGGCGGCTGGCTGTGATTCGCTGCAGACCCTTACACAGGAGTATCATTTTTGAGGCTGTCACATAGCTGAAAAGAGAGAACAGTAACTTATTAGTTCAGGTTCATGTTTTGTCTACTGATACTACATTCTAATTACTGCTCATATACATATATAATACAGGATTAAATAATGATGTAGTAACCACTTTCCCCATCTACTTGCCATTCTCTGGCCACTCTCAACAGTTCCTCTGCCAAGTTCTCTGAAGTGTGTCTGTCGCTGAACTCAAAGCAATCCAGAAGACAGCTAGACATCGAAAAATCTTCAATGAAGTGACATGTAACCGACATGTAGTGGTTACCCTTGATGTCCAGCTGTCAGTGGTAAGGCAAACTGCAGTAGCTTTTTGGACTCTTTCCCACACTGAAGCCTGTGTGCTCTCGTACAGTTGTGGAATAAGTGGTTTTGAAAGGGGTTTCCTGCTTGGAATTGTGTACATTGGATTTAGACTATTGCTATAATTTCTAAAACCTCTGTCCTCCACAATCGAAAATGTCTGGAAATTGGTGGAAATCATTTTAGCCAATGCAATATCAATTTGGCCTTGTTTTGCTACAGACATAGACGTTGGCATAAACTGGTCCATAGAAGACTGCGTTGCTGTGGGTCGCAGAGTAAGCCTACTTGACTGAGTGGATACATCTCCACGTGTGGAGGTGCTGGCTCCACCACTGTCACTAGCAGGCCCACTAGTTTCTCGAAGCTCCGCTATAGCTAGCTTCACAGTTGGGTGCACAGTTCTCATATGCCGGTGTAAGTTGTGCGTAGAACCGGCTTTATATGAGATTTTGTTTTGGCAAATTCTACACTGTGCTCTAACATTGTCTACATTATTAAAATGCATCCAAATGCTACTGTGCTTCTGACTCATTTTCCAGCTGTTGTTCTCACAGCTGTCCTTCCTCACTCTCCTCGGCTGCTAAGTGTGTGACTGTGAGTGAGTTGGCACGGCCCTCCCTCACGCGTCTTTGGTTCATTGGTTGACACTGCGTGTTTGATTGACAGGAACAACAGGTGAGGCTGTTAGTCTGAGCAGAGAGTCAGAACAAATGTGTGCGCTTGAGCATTTAGGCCTATATTATTTTTTAATTTTTTTTCATTCTTTGAACTAGTTTATTCTATTCATTTAAATATTTTGATTATTCATATCTTAATAAAAATTCAAAAAAATACAAATAGATTCGGCTCTTCTAATATGTGAGGCGGCTCCCAACGTTCACCTACAAGAGCTGGCTCTTAGAGCCGACTCATTAGCGAACGACCCGTCACTACTGTCAGCGTATTCCCATGCTAAAATTATGGGTGATTGTCGATGGCTGACAGGCACTACAATGAACAGAAATCAATCTCATTTGCCAACAAAAATACTAGCTAACGACCGTGCGAAACAATTTCCAAATGTTTTTGTAAACTAGATAAAGTCAACAATCAACAGTCACTTCGAATCAGCAAAGCATATGAGAATGTCAGAACAGTTCCCACAGCAGCGGCAGATCACAATGACTTAAGTGGTAACAGGGAAGACTGTAGATAAACTTACCACAAAATCGTTTTGTTGAAATATTAATATTGAAGTTGTGATGATACAGAGCAAGTGCAGTGGCATCCAGGGAAAGTGTTGGGAAAATAATTTGGTGACATCTTGTGGTCTTAATGTGAATTACGAGGGGGGGGGGGGCTAGTTACCCCCTTCAAATCACCTCATAGCACGGATATTAATGGTGACATGTGAAACACCATTTCCCCCCCATATTTTTTATTTATTTATGTTTTACCCCTTTCTTCTCCCCAATTTCGTGGTATCCAATTGGTAGTTACAGTCTTGTCTCATCGCTGCAACTCCTGTACGGACTCGGGAGAGGCGAAGATCAAGAGCCATGCGTCCTCCGAAACACAACCCAACCAAGCCGCACTGCTTCTTGACACAATGCCCATCCAACCGAGAAGCCTGCCACACCAATGTGTCGGAGCAAACACCGTACACCTGGTGACCTGGTCAGCGTGCATTGCGCCCGGCCCGCCACAGGAGTCATTAGTGCACAATGAGACAAGGATATCCCTACCGGCCAAACCCTCCCTAACCCGGCCGATGCTGGGCCAATTGTGCGCCGCCCCATGGGCCTCCCGGTCGCGGCCGGCTGCGACAGAGCCTGGACTCGAACCCAGAGTCTCTGGTGGCACTACGCCACCCAGGAGGCCCCTTCCCCCCATATTTTATTCAAATAATTAAAATAAGACAACTAGATTTAGCTTTAAAGTATTACTTACTAAATCATTTCTAAATAAAACTGATTAAATAGATAATTACACACTTGTGTAAAACCTTATCCCATAATCTTCTACTGGGGTAACTGGCACCAAATGTTGCTTTTTTGTGTCAGCAATTAGACATTGTTCTTAGAGGGGCTAGTTACCCCCTAGTACCCTATTGATAACCCATTTATTTGTTTCTTTCTGCAAATCGTCCTCCTAAAAGGTAGGCTATATCCTATAGGCCTATGCAAATTGTAGTAAGTGTCTCTGTCATCATTCTTGCTTCTTCAAGTTCAGTAGCCATACATGGGGGGTCAGGTGAGTGTGTGGTCTCAATTAAATAGAGTAGGCTATAGCTTATGCATGGCGCAGAAGCACGAGGCAGTTATTTTGCCAAGGAAATGTACTTCCTAAATACTTTACTGCCTTGCCTAAAAATAGGCCTAAATATTGATCACCCATGTTTCTCTGTCTGAAAATCTTCCCACTCCTAAAAGGTAGGCTATAAAAATAACTCAAGAAAAAGTGCAAGTCTCACCTACTCTGCTCTCTTCAAACTACATCTAGTATATTGGCAGATATAGCTTAATATAAGGGCCATGTGAGAATCTCTGGTAATTTCTTAAGTTATTTTTGCACATTTGATATTGCCTGTAGGGCACAAAATTGCTGGAACCATGGCTGACAAGTGAGCTGCGTCGCATACGCCTAAAATAACACTGCGGGACTGTGGTTGGGTTCGGGACCAGTTTGTGTGGTAGCGGGTGGGAGTCAGACAGAAAACCAGCAGGTGTGGGCTTAGTGGGGTATGAAATGCATATGGAAAGCTGCGGATGAAGGCGGGAGCGGGATGAAGAAACTGTGCATCATGACAGTGGAGCCTGTAACTTTAGAGCTGTTTATTACTGTGTCAGTGTGAAAAGTAGTGAATTAGCTATAGATCAATAATGTTACATTGCCATACTGAGTAATAAAAACTCACATTGCACTGAAAAACACGTCAGAATATCAATCTTCAATCATTTGATTCAGGTCTAGTGTGATTGAGGCAAAAATAATAGCTAATGTTAGCCAATTTTTGGCCAGCTCTATCTCTCTCTGATGGTACATCAACTGGCCAATTGCATTTACTTCTGTTAAAATGGGACAAAACAAAGGCTACAAAACATTTCCATACAAACAATTGCTGTTAGATAGTAATAATAGCCACCTCATATTGCTATCTGACAGATAGCTAGAGGCTGGAGCTGACTTGGCTGTGGTAGCTACTAGCTAGAGTATCTAATTCATTCACCTCAGTCGAGAGGGGATGAAAGGGAAAGGGGGATACCTAGTCAGTTGTACAATTGAATGCCTTCAACTGAAATGTATCTTCCGCATTTAACCCAACCCCTCTGAATCAGAGCAGTGCAGGGGGCTGCCTTAATCATCCACGTCTTCAGCACCCAGGGAACAGTGGATTAACTGCCTTGCTCAGGGGCAGCACAAGAGATGTTTACCTTGTCAGCTCGGAGATTCAATCCAGCAACCTTTTGGTTACTGGCCCAACGCTCTAACCACTAGGCTACGAAACATTAGCTAATGTTGCATGTCTGCTAAATTAAAGCTGATCTACCCCACACGGTTTTTTGAACAAAAAAGGAATAATATGTTACATGTCAATTACAATACTAGCTCAGCACTGTGAGTAAATACTAGTTTTGTTTTATTCTGTTTAGTTAAACAGCAGTTACCTTGCCAGCTACATCAGTCAACTAAAGAGTAGCCAGTTTCTGCTCTGCTTGCTTTTACAACTCAGTGAAAGAGCTCAACACATACACACTAAACTATGCTCAACTCTCCCGTGCTGGTCCAGCCAGCCTTCCAGAAGCTTTGCCTTCACACAGCCTGCCAGCTGAACACTCCAAACAGCCTACCCGACCGCTCGGAGGCGTCCGCATGATCCTAAAGCACACCGTTGTCGATTTTTGTATCACATTGCAATTACAACACTGGGGGGACAAAAATTCAATTTCAGAATGTCGGGGGGACATGACCCCCTTGTCCCTAGTGAAAGTTGCACCTCTGGATTTCATAAAATTTTGTTTATCCAAACGTTTCGTAATTGTATAAGGATCGATTTACACAAAATGCTGGCTGTACAATATAGTTAGCTAGACAAAATGAAATAGACAGCACTGTTTTATCAAGCTAGCTAGCTAGCAACGCACTAACCAAGCTAGCAACAAACTTGCTAGCTAGTCAGCTCGCGTTGAACAATTTCAGTTGAAACTGGTAAGCGAGAGTTTTGGGTTCACTTATATGTTTTACTTGTGTTTTTTTATATGTTTTACTTTTATATATGTTTTACTTCCAAACCATGTACATTAACCTTTACTAGTCCTGATGCCAGTATTTATTTATACAGCTCCCATTTGGATAATGTCTCTTTGGTCCATTTTGATCATGGTTCTCGCAGCACTGACAGCTGTGTTGCTGACAATGACAACTGGGCCGGAGGTCCGAACCATTGAGGGGGATCATGTGAAAAAAGCATTTGTTTTGATTGCTTGTTGCTTGCAACTAGTTGCACAAAGTTCAAAAGTTTAAACTGGATGCAACCAAGTTGCAGATGAGTTGCTTATTAGTTGCAGTGGGTGTTTCACAAAGCAATCAAGGAACAGCTCAGTTGCAAGCAAATACAATTGCAGCATAAGTGAGCTTGATATGTTTTTCTTTGTATTTCATTAGAGATTATGAATTTAAAAAAAGTGTTAACTTCATCTAACTTCGCCTATCCTCACATTCTTTATCTTTATAATTTAAATATAGCTATATTACAATGAACTTTGATGACCCCTATGAAAAAGATGTCACAGTAAAAATGACCTAGGTTTTATGGGTATTATGATGACAACACTGTGACACTCTATCAATGACTGTATATATGAATGGACAAAGCCATCGATCACGTGACACTATTCATTCCTATGTGAAGACTCAATAGGGTGATGAAGAGGAGTCTACCGTGTCCGGAAACGGATTCACCCTTCATTTTCTGTACTCAGGGTTCACTCATACATCATTTTAAGCTTTGTTTTACTATTGACAGTTACAACTCATTTTTAAATTGTATATCAATTTGCTCTCCTTAAATTTAAGTAATCTGATTGATTAGTTTCAGTCTCTGAATTGTTCAATCAAACTTTTTGCAACCGGCTCCTGATATCAGGACATAAAAACTACAATCTGTCTCCTGAATTAGCCTGACATGCGCACTAGGCCCGGTTTTCCTCGGTTTTCCTTGGCTAAACTAGCTGGCTAGCTGAACTATGCTAGTTTTTGTCTTCATTGCCAAACATACTGCACCCTCAACTTCAAAACTCCTTTGCTAGTTATACAATCATATAACTAAGACATTCGCTGGAAAGAAACTTGATAATTCTGTACAGTTTTGTTGAATAGTCATTGATTTATATATTTTTATTTTACCTTTATTTAACTAGGCAAGTCAGTTAAGAACAAATTCTTATTTACAAAGGCCTGACTGCTCAAAGACCTCTCCACAGTGTCACCCTCCCAGAATGCAAAGAACCTTGGCGTGACCCTGGACTACACTCTGTCGTTTGCTGCAAACAACAAAGCAGTGACCTGCTCCTGCACGTTCATGCTCTACAACATCTGTAGAGTACGAACCTCCCTCACACAGAAAGCAGTGCAGGTCCTAATCCAGGCACTTGTCATCTCCAGTCTGGACTACTGCAACTCGCTGTTGGCCGGGTTCCCCGCTTGTGCCATCAAACCCCTGCAACTTATCCAGAATGCAGCAGCCCGCCTGGTTTTCAACCTTCCCAAGTTCTCTCATGTCACCCACTCCTCCGCACACTCCACTGGCTTCCAGTTGAAGCTTGCATCCACTTCAAGACCATGGTGCTTACCTACGGAACAGCAAGAGGAACTGCCCCTCCCTACCTTCAGGCTATGCTAAACCCTACACCCTAACCCGAACACTCCATTCTGACACCTCAGGTCTCTTGGCCCTGCCACCCTGATGACAGGGAAGCTCCCGCTCAGCCCAGTCAAAGCTCTTCTCTGTCCTGGCACCCCAATGGTGGAACCAGCTTCCCCCTGAAGCTAGGTCATCAGAGTTCCTCTGAAACCCTACCTCTTCAAACAGCATCTTAGAAATCCTCCTCACCTCGACCCCTCTCCCTCCCAAAAATATATAAAAAATAATAACAATAAAAAACACTTAACCAGCACTTGCACTTGACCCCCCACACTGCATAAGTCTGCTAAATTACTAAAATGTAAACATTTTAATCTGATGTACCCTTGAGAAACAGACGCCTCAAAAGTCCTCAACTGGCAGTTTCATTAAATAGTACCCGCAAAACATCAGTCTCAATGTCAACAGTGATTAGGCAACTTTGGGATGCTGGCCTTCTAGGCAGAGTTGCAAAGAAAAAGCCATATCTCAGACTGGCCAATAAAAAGAAAAGATTAAGATGGGCAAAAGAACACAGACAGTGAACAGAGGAACTCTGCCTAGAAGGCCAGCATCCCGGAGTCGCCTCTTCACTGTTGACGTTGAGACTGGTGTTTTGTGTGTGCTATTTAACAAAGCTGCCAGTTGAGGACTTGTGAGGCGTCTGTTTCTCAAACTAGAAACTCTAATGTAGTTGTCCTCTTGCTCAGCTGTGCACCGGGGCCACCCACACCTCTTTCTATTCTGGTTAGAACCAGTTTCAGTTTCTTGGCAATTTCTCGTCGGGAATAGCCTTCATTTCACAGAACAAGAAGAGACTGACGAGTTTAAGAAGAAACTTCTTTGTTTCTAGCCATTTTGAGCCTGTAATCGAACCCACAAATGCTGATGCTCCAGATACACAACTAGTCTAAAGAAGGCCAGTTTTATTGCTTCTTTAATCAGTACAACAGTTTTCAGCTGTGCAAACATAATTGCAAAAGGGTTTTCTAATGATCAATTATCCTTTTAAAATGATAAACTTGGATTAGCTAACACAACGTGCCATTGGAACACAGGAGTGATGGTTGCTGACAATAGACCTCTGTATGCCTATGTAGATGTTCCATAAATCAGCCGTTTCCAGCTACAATAGTCATTTACAACATTAATTAACAACATCTACGCTGTATTTTTTATGAATTTGATGTTATTTTAATGGACACATTTTTTTGCTTTTCTTTCAAAAACAAGGACATTTCTAAGTGACCCCAAACTTTTGAATGGTAGTGTAGATACAGAACAAAATACTTTTAACAACTGGGTCACGACTCTGGCAACCGAACGGATACGAACGAATGACCAGCGGCTTGGGTAGCAACCTTAGATTTGCATTGGGACTATATCTCGTGGAAGGATGAAATAGTGTGAATAAATTAATCAAAATAAAGTTTTTGATGAAAATATGTCATTATTTGAATATGTTGGTAATCCAGGGGTGCAACTTTGGTTTTAGAAGTGGGGGGGACATATTATATATATTTTTTTTTATCCAGTCGGATAAACACTGCAAACAGCCTAACTGACCGCATGTTTCTAAAGCATACCGTTGCCTCGTTTTGTATCACATTCCAATGACATAACTGGGGGGCACAAAAATGCAATTCAGAATGTGGAGGGGATCCCCGTCCCCAGTGAAAGTTGTGCCCCAGTAGTAATCCATTGTATAAAAGTGATAATGCCCTAACAACACCTGTGCCATTATATCCTCCAAACACCGGCTTCTCAGGCACTATCACTTACGATTCCCCACATGGCAGCTTCTTGTCTCTGTATATATCAATGATGTCGCTCTTGCTGCTGGTGATTCTCTGATCCACCTCTACGCAGATGACACCATTCTATATACATCTGGCCCTTCTTTGGACACTGTGTTAACAAACCTTCAAACGAGCTTTAATGCCATACAACACTCCTTCCGTGGCCTCCAACTGCTTTTAAATGCTAGTAAAACTAAATGCATGCTCTTCAACCGATTGTTGCCCCCACCCTCCCACCCGACTAGCATCACTACTGGACGGTTCTGACTTTGAATATGTGGACAACTACATATACCTAGGTGTCTGGTTAGACTGTAAACTCTCCTTCTAGACTCACAATAAGCATCTCCAATCCAAAATTAAATCTAGAATCGGCTTCCTATTTCGCAACAAAGCATCCTTCCCTCATGCTGCCAAACATACCCTCGTAAAACTGACTATCCTACCGATCCTTGACTTCGGCGATTTACAAAATAGCCTCCAACATTCTACTCAGCAAACTGGATGTAGTCTATCACAGTGCCATCCATTTTGTCACCAAAGCCCCATATACTACCCACCACTGCGACCTGTATGCTCTCGTTGACTGGACCTCACTACATATTCGTTGCCAAACCCACTGGTTCCAGGTCATCTATATGTCTTTGCTAGGTAAAGCCCCGCCTTACCTCAGCTCACTGGCCACCATAGCAACACCCACCCATAGCACGCGCTCCAGCAGCTATATTTCACTGGTCATCCCCAAAGCCAACACTTCCTTTGGCCGCCTTTCCTTCCAGTTCTCTGCTCCCAATGACTGGAATGAATTGCAAAAATCACTGAAGCTGGAGTTTTATATCTCCTCTCTAATTTTAAGCATCAGCTGTCAGAGCAGCTTACCGATCACAGTACCTGTACACAGCCAATCTGTAAATAGCACACCCAACTACCTCATCCCCATATTGTTATTTATCCTCTTGCTCTATTGCACCCCAGTATCTCTACTTGCACATCATCATCTGCACATCTATCACTCCAGTGTTAATGCTAAATTGTAATTATTTCACCTCTATGGCCTATTTATTGCCGTACCTCCCTACTCTTCTACATTTGCACACACTGTATACAGATATTTCAATTTTTTTGTGTTATTGACTGTATGTTTGTTTATGTGTAACTGTGTTGTTGTTTTTGTCGCACTGCTTTGCTTTATCTTGGCCAGGTCGCAGTTGTAAATGAGAACTTGTTCTCAACTGGCCTACCTGGTTAAATAAAGGTGAAATAACAAATACAAAAAGAAAATTGTTGCGAGCTATCTGACCGTTCAGAATCATAACACGGCCTTCTGCCTCAACCCGTCTATGTAGATAGGTGGCAAATATTTCAAGAGGTACAGGCAATATAGAAAAATACACAGGCAATATTGTAGGCGTCACATGCTTTATAAACAGTATGCTTTATTTAATAGGGCTATTATATAAACTCCGAAAAAAAATAAACATCCCTTTTTCAGGACCCTGTCTTTCAAAGATAATTCGTAAAAATCCAGATAACTTCACAGATCTTCATTGTAAAGGGTTTAAACACTATTTCCCATGCTTGTTAAATGAACCATAAACAATTAATGAACATGCACCTATGAAACGGTCGTTAAGACACTAACAGCTTACAGATGGGTATGCAATTAAGGTCACAGCTATGAAAACTTAGGACACTAAAGAGGCCTTTCTACTGACTCTGAAAAACACCAAAAGAAAGATGCCCAGGGTCCCTGCTCATCTGCGGGTACGTGCCTTAGGCATGCTGCAAGGAGGCATGAGGACTGCAGATGTGGCCAGGGCAATCAATTGCAATGTCTGTATTGTGGGATGCCTAATAGGCTGACCACACCGCTGGTGTCGCGTGTGCGAGCGTTGCAAAATAATTTTAGAAATCTATGTTATTCCTATTTCTGACGCAGATCGCGCTGCAAGTCCTGCCTCTCCCATCTCCTCATTGGTTTATAGAAGCAAGTACCCACGTGCCATCTCCTCATTGGTTATACCCACGTGGGTGATTGAAAGACGAACTGTTGTGCCGGTTGTCGTGGGAATATTATGAAAGTTTAGATGCCAATCCCCATATAAGTTAAATGATGAAAAAGCCTGGAAGGAGGAGAGATGACTAGAAACGATTCAGTTGACCGTTTTATGTGTGGATTAATTGTCGGAGTAGAGGACCTTGTGCATTTCAGGTAAAATAATCAAATGTTTATATTCCAGGACAAATTAGCTAGCAACAGCAAGCTAGCTAAATAGGACAAATTAGCTAGCAAGTGCAAGCTAACTAGCTAAATTGCCATAAACGTTGAATGCTTTTCGACCTGTCCCCAAATTAATGTCATTGGTTCAGAGGTTGTTTTGATATTTTAACCTGCGTGTCGTGATCGCGTTTGGTGTAGGGGGACAAAATAAATTTATGCACGATGGCGCACGCACGCAGCCGGTTTGGGTTCCGTGTAAGACAGCGCTACAGGGAGACAGGACGGAGAGCTGATCGTCCTTACAGTGGCAGACCACGTGTAACAACACCTGCACAGGATCGGTACATCCGAACATCACACCTGCGGGACAGGTACAGGATGGCAACAACAACTGCCCGAGTTACACCAGGAACGCACAATCCCTCCATCAGTGTTCAGACTGTCCGCAATAGGCTGAGAGAGGCTGGACTGAGGGCTTGTAGGCCTATAGTAAGGCAAGTCCTCACCAGGAAAGTCCTCACCAGGCATCACCGGCAACAACGTCGCCAATGGGCACAAACCCACCGTTGCTGGACCAGACAGGACTGTCAAAAAGTGCTCTTCACTGATGAGTCGCAGTTTTGTCTCACCAGGGGTGATGGTCGGATTCACGTTTATCGTCGAAGGAATGAGCGTTACACCGAGACCTGTACTCTGGATGCCTGATCGATTTGGAGGTGGAGGGTCCGTCATGGTCTAGGGCGGTGTGTCACAGCATCATCGAACTGAGCTTGTTGTCATTGCAGGCAATCTCAACACTGTGCATTACAGGGAAGACATCCTCCTCCCTCATGTGGTACCCTTCCTGCGGGCTCATCCTGACATGACCCTCCAGCATGACAATGCCACCAGCCATACTGCTCGTTCTGTGCGTGATTTCCTGCAAGACAGGAATGTCAGTGTTCTGCCATGGCCAGCGAAGAGCCCGGATCTCAATCCCATTGAGCACGTCTGGGAGCTGTTGGATCGGAGCGTGAGGGCTAGGGCCATTCCCCCCAGAAATGTCCGGGAACTTGCAGGTGCCTTGGTGGAAGGGTGGGGTAACATCTCACAGCAAGAACTGGCAAATCTGGTGCAGTCCATGAGGAGGAGATGCACTGCAGTACTTAATGCATCTGGTGGCCACACCAGATACGGACTGTTACTTTCGCTTTTGACCCCCCCCCCTTTGTTCAGGGACACATTATTCAATTTCTGTTAGTCACATGTCTGTGGAACTTGTCAGTTTATGTCTCAGTTGTTGAATCTTATGTTCATACAAATATTTACACAAGTTAAGATTTCTGAAAATAAACGCAGTTGACAGTGAGAGGACGATCATTTTTTTGCTGAATATATATATATATATATATACTCAGCAAAAAAATGATCGTATATATATATATATATATATATATATATATATATATATATATATATATATATATATATATATATATATATATATATAGATAGTACCAGTCAAAGTTTGAACACACCTACTCATTCCAGGTTTATTTTTATTTTTACTATTTTCTACATTGTAGAATAATAGTGAAGACATCAAAACTATGAAATAACCACAGTTATTGGTAGTGTATATATATATATATATATATACAGTGTGATACAAAATGTCTGGAACTTCTCTGTGACAATGCTGTAGATTCCTATGCTTCCAGCAGAGGGCAGCAAAGGTAAGCTATTTGGGACTGTTGGCGGTGGTGCATTGAGTGAGGGAACAATCTGTGGCGCCAATGACAGCCAAACCAAAGCTAGAAAGAGAGGCAGATGTAGATAGAAACTAGAATACAATTTTAAAAATGTTACCTTCATTTAACTAGGTAAGTCAGTTAAGAACAAATTCTGATTTACAATGACGGCCTACACCGGCCAAACCCGGACTACGCTGGGCCAATTGTGCGCTCCCCAATGGGACTCCCAATCATGGCTGGTTGTATACAGCCTGGAATTGAATGGTGTCTGTAGTGATGCCTCAAGCACTGTGATGCAGTGCCTTAGACCACTGCGCCACTCGGGATCCCCAAATCGCTGATCATGTTACTATTCATACAGCCTAGCTATACTGGAAATATAGAAATACAACATGACATTTTTATACAAAGTGCATCAATTTCATTCACTGGGAAATGTAATTTCAATTAAATTAAATTTAAAACAATGAATATTTTTACAATTCTAAGTCAATTCGAATTCAAATTGTCCAAACAGTCCAATTTCAATTCAATTCTAATTCCATAATTTGAAGATTTTTTAAATTCAAATAGAATTCACTCTAAATCCTCCACTTTATGAGTGAATTCAATATTTTAATTGGAATTTTATATTAAATTGTAATTGACCCTAACCATGGTTAGCACCCTAAATCCAAATAGGATATTAGGATATACACCAAGCATACATAAACTGACCAGGTGAATCCAGGTGAAAGCTATGATCCCTTATTGATGTCAGTTGTTAAACCCACTTCAATCAGTGTAGATGAAGGAGCAACTCAATATTACGAAGGTGTTCCTGTTTTGTTCACTCAGTGTATTTTTGGAATTTAAATGCATTTTCTCCCGTGCTGCAGACCGATAATAATAATTATGTGCCAGGCACCTGCACAAAGTGCAGAGGGATGATGATTAAATAATTTTTTCCTTTAGCAAGTTTACAAAACTTTAGCAATAACTGCTCTTCCAAAAGATACAATGTACTGCTGTTATAATCAAATTCACATTTTACAAATATTTTAAGAACAGCGTAATCTTCGCTTAGTTTCTGATCCTATTCTAATTTATCTGCAGAAAGCAAATGATGTCAGCCTTGTGATTTGGGCAATGAAGGCCCTCTAGCACATCCTGCCTCTGTTCCATTGTGACCTCTCTTCTAGCATCCAAGGTCTCTGTTACATTAGCATTTTCCTGCATATCTGAGACGGGTCCTGATGAGAAACATTGTCACTGCTGGCCACCAGGCTTCCCACTGCTTCCACAAAATAGGAAACTGATCTGATACACTGCATGCTTGTCCTTCATAAGTTGTTTGGAAAGCACAGAAAGGGCGAATCTCTGCGCCAGGCAATATGTGTCGGCTATGAATTAAATTACTGGCTATTACCAGTTAGGATAATTAGACTTAGAATAATCCACATAAAATCTGCCACAATATGAACAACCACAATAGCTTTTAAAGATTACAAAATGTATGACATCTGATGTATATGTCTATCAATCGATACAGTATGAACACTTGTCTTTGGATGAAGCCATCAGACAATGACGAATTAACAAAGATTATATAGCAAGTTATTCAGAAAATGAGACAACAAATCTGTACACCCAACAACAACCATACAGTATATACAAAACATTTTGTACACCTTTTCACATGTCAGAGGGGGTGCAGTCTGAGAGCAGGTGTATACTATTTACTGAATACACCAGAACGAGGATATCTGAACCCATAGGAAATTGTGTATGGTTTGTGAGTGATCACTCACCTGTACACAAGATTTCTATATTTTTCGCTTCGTCATTCATGGTACTTTACATAACAAATCCATTAAAAAAATGTTTAACTAGTCAAATGTGTAGCAGCATTTCATGCTTTTGAATGACAGATGAGGTTGGAAGTATCCTGTAATGTAGTTTGCATTAGAAGTCCTTCTGTACGGTGCCCATGGTTATAGCTTGGCAGTGTAGTTTACAGTATAGACTACTGTTGAGTATCAATGTCTGCTATCTACTGTATGCAAGACCTCTACCTGTGTGGTATTGTGGTAGCTGGATCTCAAATCCGCTATAGTGGGAGAATAGATTCAAATTATATCAATTTCATGTCCTCCTATGGGAAAACAAATAATATAATCTGTTTAAACGAGTATTGGCATTCAGCGAGCACCCTGTGATTATGTATTCATGAGTGAGGAGGGAGGGTGCACTGCAGAGAGACCAGTGGAGTTGTGCAGGGGTCATGTCAATAGGATTTTGGGACTTCTTTAACTATCATCCAGACTCTTCTGCACAAGATAGACCAATACACAAATAGCAATTGAGAAAAATTGGACCGTACCAAATCAATGTACTTTTTTGTTGTTGATACAGCCATTTACAGATAAAAAAAACGAAGTCTTAGTAATCTGTCTTGGATGAACCTAGTGAGTTGATTTCTGAACTGACAGGGATCAGTATCAAAAAGTCCGAAGTTATTCTGTCCCCGTTTAAGTCTACAAGTAAACAGAGCGGCCCGTTTTCTGTCTCAAATCATCTTCATGTTGAACTTACGGGCCCCTCCCTGTCCGCCACTGGCAGCAGGGCCATCTACCTTTCTGAAGGAGTACTCTACTGAGAAGTTATTCTTGTGCTGCCCCCGGCCCCGGCTCCATGCGAACAGCATCAGGAAACAGAAAACCACCACGCCAAGGAACAAGCAACACCCCATGGCTGTGGATATCAGGATTGTCTTGAGGTCCAAGGTGAACTTGAGGAAGACCTTGGTGTCGTTCAGATTGGTCTCGTTGAGGTCACCTGTGTAGTATGTGCGGTTGGCCATGAGCGCTGCGTCCAGAGGCAGCGCGCTCACGGTCAGCGTGGCAAAGTAGGTGGCGTTACCCCCGGCATTGCTGGCGATGCAGATGTAGGTGCCGCTGTCGGTCACCTGGGCGTAGCGGATCTCCAGCGTTCCCTCAGGTAGGACGATGACACGTCCAGTGCTCTTGGTAGTGATCCGACGGCGCTGTGGAGATACCCAGAAGATGATAGGTGTGGGCTCTCCGTCCGCCCGGCACACAAAGGACACTACCTGGCCCTCCCTGGCAGTGACAGGCTGCAACTTCCTGTTGCGTATCTTGGGCTTCTGGCAGGTAAAGTGGTCAAAGAGGGCAGAGTCTGAGAAGGCGCTGAGGGCCCTGCCCTGCACCTCCATGGGTCCCGCACACACTGGGGACTTCCCTTCAAAGTTGAGGGTCTTCCTGCGCTGGAGGATCCAAAGCAGGCGGCAGTCACAGGACAGAGGGTTCCCATCTACACGCAGCGTCTCCAGGGTGTTGACGGACTGGAAGGCGCCCTCCTCCAGGGTTACCAGGGCATTAGTGGACAGGTTAAGCAGGCGGATCTGCCGAAGGCCGCCAAGAGCGTACGGCTGCACCGTCATCAGGTTGGTGTTGACCAGGTGTAGCTCCTTCAGCCGAACCAGGTCCCTAAGGGCCCAGGACTCCAGCACTGAGATGGGATTGTAGGAGAGATTGAGGCTGGTGAGGTGGGCCAGGCTGCGTAGGGCGGCTGTGGGCACAGAGGTGATGTTAGTGTTGGTGATGGACAGCCAAGACAGGTTGAGGCCCTGGAGGCTGTGGGGGGAGATATGTTCCAGGAAGGGCCAATGGTCGATCTCCAGACCCCGCAGCCCGCCCAGCTTACAGAAGTTCTGGTCATCCAGGGAGGAGATGCTGAGGTAGCGCAGGCGCAGAGTGACCAGGCTGCGGAGGTAGGACAGAGACTGGCTGGAGATGGAGGTCAGGTTGCACCTCTCAATGGTGAGCTGCCTCAGACCCACCAGGCCCAGGAAGGCCTTGTTGGAGATGTAGACCAGGTCATTGTCGCCAACCTCCAGGTTCCTCAGGCTCTTTAGGTCCTGGAAGGTGAAGTCCAAAAGGATGACGATCTTGTTCCCACTCAGGTCTAGTGTGGTAAGGTTGGTGAGGCGTGAGAAGGCGCCCATGGGGACCAGTTTGAGCTGGTTCCCCCTCAGCGACAGCACCCTCAGGTTCTGCAAGCTGGAGAAGGCATTGGGCTCCAGGACACTGATGATGTTCTCACTCAGGTCTAGCTCCTCCAGCCGAGGATAGGAGAGGAGGTCGCCATGCTCCACCCAGCGAAGCATGTTCCCACTCATGTCCAGCAGGCGTGTGTCCGAGGAAATGCTGTCGGGGAGGGCAGACAGGCGCTTGCCTTGGCAGGCCACAGACTTGAGCTTGGCCATGCACTCACAGCGCTGGGGACAGCCTTGGCTCTGATTGGAGGCCACAGTAGTCATCAGCAGCAGGAGCAGGCCAGGCCACCCCGTGCCTGGACCGGCCGCCATGCCCCGGCTCTACCTCCGCACCACTGTGGCTGGATCAGTGCACCAGACACCTGTCCACAGGGAGAGAAGAAGAGAGAGGGAGAGAGAGACAGATACAAATTAGTGTATCTCTATTCCCTCCAACAGCTGTGATCAGACACTGTAAATGAGTAAAATTACTATTTCAGACTTTAATTACCTCTTTAATTAGCTAGTGCTCTGAGCCAGAGTCTCAGAGGATTACACACCATGGGAAACCTGGCCTAAGTTTCCAGTAAATTATTATTCTGTTTCAAGGTGCGACCCCAGAAGATAATGAGTGAGAAGTTAATTTACTCATTATGAGTAGGTGAGAAACTGGTGTGATCTAAACATGAGTCTGTCTCACCAACTCATATTGTAGCCTGTTTGTCATGCTCCAACATCAACCACACCGCTGGGCAGAAAATCTAGTGAAAATGACTCTTTAGTGTAGCTCTCAGGCAAGATCACACATCATACAAGGCTATGACCCAGCGCACAACACTATAATACTTCCATTACATCTCCACATTGTCTCTGTGAGGCTTGAGAGAACTCTGCCTGGATCTCATATAGCAGACCATATGTATCAGAACGTTAATCCTTTCCTAAATACATCCTTTTCTCCAATTTACCAGGACAATACCTGTGACATGAAACATCCCAGGAATAACTATTAATATTTACAGCTGCTATTTAATCATTTGTTATTCTTATCTCTTACTTTTTTGTAGATATTTTCTTAAAACTGCATTGTTGGTTAAGGGCTTGTAAGTAAGCATTTCACTGTAAGGTTGTTGTATTTGGCGCATGTGACAAATAACATTTGATTTGATAACGTGTTCCATAACATAATATTCATTGAATGTTGGGCTTACAGAGGAGTAAATGGATTAAAAACCCCATGAGACCTGTCAATCCCATTAGTTTATGTACGAGGAAGTCCCAGAGCCATGTGCTGTGTGTCACCTGAGCACACAGATACTCTACTTACTACAGGCCATAAATGAACACAGTGAAATAATGAACCGAGTAGCAGATGTATGCCTGAGTATGTTTAAACATAGCAACACCCATGAAATATGAAAGCTAAGGTAACTGAGCTAAATGACTACCGCCCTGTAGCACTCACTTCCGTCATCATGAAGTGCTTTGAGAGACTAGTCAAGGATCATATCACCTCCACCCTACCTGACACCCTAGACCCACTCCAATTTGCTAACCGCCACAATAGGTCCACAGACGACGCAATCGCCATCACACTGCACACTGTCCTAACCCATCTGGACAAGAGGAATACCTATGTAAGAATGCTGTTCATCGATTACAGCTCAGCATTCAACACGATAGTACCCTCCAAACTCGTCATTAAGCTTGAGACCCTGGGTCTCGACCCCGCCCTGTGCAACTGGGTCCTGGACTTCCTGACGGGCCGCCCCCAGTTGGTGAGGGTAGGTAACAACATCTCCACCCCGCTGATCCTCAACACTGTGTCCCCACAAGGGTGCGTTCTCAGCCCTCTACTGTACTCCCTGTTCACCCACGACTGCGTGGCCATGCACGCCTCCAACTCAATCATCAAGTTGCAGATGACACAACAGTGGTAGCTTGATTACCAACAACGACTAGACGGCCTACAGGGAGGAGGTGAGGGCCCTCGGAGTGTGGTGTCAGGAAAATAACCTCACACTCAATGTCGACAAAACAAAGGAGATGATCGTGGACTTCAGGAAACAGCAGAGGGAGCACCCCCCTATCCACATCGATGGGACAGTTGTGGAGAGGGTGGAGAGTTTTAAGTTCCTCGGCGTACACATCACGGACAAACTGAAATGGTCCACCCACACAGACAGTGTGGTGAAGAAGGCGCAATAGCGCCTCTTCAACCTCAGGAGGCTGAAGAAATTTGGCTTGTCACCAAAAACACTCAAACTTTTACAGATGCACAATCGAGAGCATCCTGTCGGGCTGTATCACCGCCTGGTACGGCAGCTGCTCCGCCCATAACCAGAAGGCTCTCCAGAGGGTAGTGAGGTCTGCACAACGCATCACCGGGTGCAAACTATCTGCCCTCCAGGACACCTACACCACCCGATGTCACAGGAAGGCCAAAAAGATCATCAAGGACAACAACCACCCGAGCCACTGCCTGTTCACCCCGCTATCATCCAGAAGGCGAGGTCAGTAAAGGTGCATCAAAGCTGGAACCGAGAGACTGAAAAACAGCTTCTATCTCAAGGCCATCAGACTGTTAAACAGCCATCACTAACATTGAGTGGCTGCTGCCAACATACTGACTCAACTCCACCCACTTTAACAATGGAAAAATTGATGTAATCAATTTATCACTAGCCACTTTATATTATATAATGTTTACTTACCCTACATTACTCATCTCTTATGTATATACTGTACCATCTACTGCATCTTGCCATCTGATGTAATTAAATGTACCACTAGCCACTTTAAACAATGCCACTTTATATAATGTTCTCATAACCTAAATTGCTCATCTCATATGTATATACTGTACGCTTTACCATCTACTGCATCTTGCCATCTTGATGTAAGGTATCACTAGCCACTTTAAACAATGTCACTTCATATAATGTTTTCATACCCTGCATTGCTCATCTCGTATGTATATACTGTACTCCATACCATCTATTACATCTTGCCTATGCCGTTCGGCCATCACTCATTTATATATTTTTATGTACATATTCGTATTCATTCCTTTACACTTGGGTGTATAAGGTAGTTGTTGTGGAATTGGTAGATTACTTGTTAGATAATACTGCATGGTCGGAACTAGAAGCACAAGCATTTCGCTACACTTGCATTAACACCTGCTAACCATGTGTATGTGACAAATAAATTTGATTTGATTTGATATGCACTCAACACACAGTGCTATAAATGTATGAATCAATTATAGACTGAAATGTTTCTACAGTTCCAGTGTAATGTAATGTCCTTTGGGGGGGTTATTAGTAAGAATTCAGTGAACTCTAACACTAAGTTAGAGTCTCCTCACCTCTGACACAATATCATATGCACACACCCAACCCCCTCACACATCACACACCACAGGGAGATGATCAGAGAGGACCAGTGACACTCGAGAGGAAACAAAAAATGTCTAATGATGTTCAACTCCCACAAGCTGCTGTTTCAGATTACTTAATCATTCTTTTCATGTTCCTAAGATTTACACGCTCTAATTTCAAATGATCTCAAGACGTAGAGAATAAGTATACCCATTAGTCAACCTGTCAGCCTAAAACTGATCACTTATTCTGATCAGTTTAAAGGGATAAATGTGTTTGTACAGTAGACTATAGCTTTGAAGAGACACAGGAAATAGTTTCAGATTACAGTAATCCTCAAACGCATGTGAACAAAACGACGAGTATAATAGGACATATTTAGGGCAGCAGTTTGCAAATGCTATCTTGCCAGGCTAAATTCTTTTTGGCAGGCTCGGAGGTCCTTTGATTTTCTTTCCTCGGCAACAGGACTTAGAGGCACATCGCTGCCCAAACCAAGTCATCCCAACAAAGCGCTCGGACTCACCTCTGGTTCAAAATAATCCACTTCTCATATATGTTATTGTCATTTCAGCTGAGTAAGAATACTCCCACCTATAGAGCCCCTCCACAGAGCACCCCTCCCAAAAGTCAAGAGTAAATAAACTCACAGGTCACGTGATCATACCTCCTTTGACCCCATATCTGGTGGCACTAACAAGCCCCCACCGACCAGCACATGGACCGACCCTGTACTGTTGTTCTGTAGCAGGTGGTGAGTGTGGGTTCTTACAGGACAATTAGCTCCAACACAGGAGGACTGAGCTGGGAGAGTTAGCTGGTGTGTCCGTCAGGGCTGGTCCCTGCAAGTGTCTCTTACAGAGCAGGTGTCAATTGTTAGAGTGAGGGGGAGTTGTTAGTGCTGTCTTGGGATGTGATTAATGGACTGACTATAACTTCTCCAACTGTCCACACAACACATACCAATTGCCATTTAAATGTTACTGCCTCGTCTTGGGAAGCCCATACACTATGTGTAATTGTGAATTAATAAATGAATGAGGTCCTTTACAGCAAAAGAAGATTATGGTGTACTTGTCTTGTTAGCATATCTTTCTGTGTGTATTTACATGGTCCAAGAACATATTTTTTGCTCTGCGAGCAGAACCTTTGAAGTTTTCAAATTCATCAAATTTAAGCTGCACTGGTATGAACAATGGGAGTCTAATATCATATGTCAATCCTCCAAACGTGGGCCGATGTAAAAACTAATGAATAAGATATGAAATCATTGCACTCATTGGAGGCACACGGCCAGACTGATAGTTCTCCCGTTTCTCCTACAGGGACCATACTATACAGTGCCAGCCAGATAAACACAGACAGACAGACAGACAGTGGAGTGGGTGGACACAGTGACCCTGAACTCATCACTTCGCTGACCGGAGCCCAATTACCCAGCAGCCACTGGAAACACCCAGAGAGACTCCAGCAAAGTGTGACTTCTCAGCTCCAAAGTACAGAGCACAGGTTAGCAACAGAGACAGATTTAGAAAATGGAGTGGGTTGTGTAGCGCAGGGGCAGGGCCCACTGTGACTGTGATGTTGCCCCCAACACCGTTCCCATCTCAGCCTCGGTTCTTTGCTTCTCCTTGTTCACCTGTGTTTGCGTAATGGCTATTAGTGGACAAAATGGATGGCAAATTAAGCAAATGTGCTGATTAGACGAGCTGTTTCCCAAACAACGTCTGTCCGTCCTTTCTTTCTGATACCAGTTCATAGTTATGGAGTGTGAAGCCTCCACATTTTGAAACATGACAGATATTCAGAGAGGATCCGAGAGAGGGGGCTCTGCGGAAGCTCTGCCAAATCAAGCACATTACTCACCATGGGTCAGTGAGTCCACTGTAATATAATGTCATGTAACGCATGCAGCATCAAACCACTCCACAGGAGAACTGAGGTAGTTGTTTATGTTACTACGGACTCTTATCCTTGACTACAGTAGGTGTTCTGAAAAAATAACAGGAAATTATTTCAGAGAAAAAAAAATTCAACCCACTCAATATCTCACACCTAACATAACAGGGTTTAATGGGATCAATGTAGTTCAATCCCTGAAACAAAGTTATTTCTCTGAATATCTCTCTCATACATCAGCAACTGGGCCACTGGGTTGAATTGACTTGGTGTGTATAATCCAGGAAGTTACCGGAGTGATGATGATGAGGATAATGTGTAGGCTGCTTAGCGATAGCTAGAGAGAGGTGTGGGTAGCGCTCTTCAGCAGGCAGCACATCATCATCTAATCTCTCCAGTGTTTCCACTGCAAGTGACGGACTTGCATCGATTTCAGCTCCACCACCATGAACACTCACACTTTACATAAGCATGTCCTCCTCAGTCTGAAACAGCACTCATCTATGAGGTACCATCAGTAGCAGTAATACCAAAGATATTTATAACTAACCCAAGGTAGTTCACCTGTGTTAGCATAGTGGGCAGAACAAAGCCAAGCACGAGCTAGAGAGATCATATTGAAGCATTGTGACCTGTATTTGCATATTTCCGTTAGGGAACGCCTCCTCTGGGAAGTGCGCACGTGCACAAACTCAAGTCGACCTTGCACTCCGACACATCGCAATTTTTTGAAAATGTAGCAAAGCGTCAAGTCTATGAAACATTGTGCACTGTGTTCGTAACAGATTCTAGTTTTGGGAACAGAAAATGTATTGAGATCAAATGGTTCATTGATGAGAAAATTTGCAGAATGTCGGCACATGGCATAGCAGGCCAGCCTGAAGATTTATTCTCCGGGTGGGCTCTATTCCCCAGGATGCCACCTCGTAGCCCCATGATAGATCACTTCTGCACAACCAGCCTGGGCCCTGGGCCCCCCACAGCAGGCAAGGACACCCTTCCACCACTGGAGGACAGCAAGCCAGGGGCAGTCTGGGGGCCCAATGTGGACAGTATGGTGACATGGCAGATCGGGGAAAGATGGAAGTGGAGGTAAATAGCAAAAACACGTGTGTTTTTGTCCTCAGGCGATATGCAAAGTAGTGTTACTGATGTCTGCTCAGTCATGGATGTCATCTCATTATGTTCATGAGTCTTCGGGCTTTATAGAGGTACAGCTTTCTATTAAAATCATCAGGGATGACTTTCAATCATGTGGAGAAACCCAATGGCACACAGAGGACGGATGTAAGACTTTGTCCAACATGCATATTTGATGACGAGGAAACGGTGGGGGCTTATACGTTAGGGGTTCTCAAGACAGCCGCTGAATAATTGAAACAATTTCACTTTCCAGTCATGACCCACTGACACAGAGACAGTGACCTTACCTGGCTCATTAGACCCCCATAGACCCCCATCACTACCACCGCTGACACACAATAGATTATAGATGGGTGGATATGGATACTCTATGTATACTAGATCCATAGACAAGACAATGGTCCAGACCAGCCCCTTCACCAGCAACCACGTGTTGGCTTTCCAATAAGGCCTGGGACTGAGGTTAGACCCTGGGACTGAGGTTAGACCCTGGGACTGAGGTTAGACCATAGTGTCATATGGATATTCTTAGTCTTTTCCTCCATTTCAAAGTTATTTACAATCAGAATATTGTGTAGACGATGATGTTTACATTGACTATAGAGGGGTATAGTTGCAGTAGGCCTACCTCATTGTTGGGTGGCAAAGGGTAAGCTGACATTTTCAATGGGCAGCATTGACAGCATATCGTTCTGAGGTAAAGCTGGGATAACGTGAGGTCCTTGACAAACACTTCCAAAACAATCTATCCCTCTAAGCAAAGTCAGTTCGAGCTAACACCATAGTTGTTGCTCAAAAGAACATTAAGTTACAGTAAATGTCACTCTCCAATGACCCACACTCCATCACCGTAATGCTACATGACATATCCTCTCGAGTCACACATCATGTCACGCCAAAATGACTCAAAACAATAACATTTTCTCTCATGCAATAAAGGGTGTGTTCGTAAATTGCCTTCATAGTGTCAGAGGGTGCTCTGGGCCATTTATAAATTCAGAGGGTTGAGGCACTTGTAAATGTGCTCTCCAGATGTGGGTGTAGGCAGGCGGGGTGAGTAGCGTTGCAGTTAGTGACAGAGGGTCGTATAGAGACAGAGGACTGGGCTTTGGTACAGTAAATAAGTCAGCCATGTGTGGCACCCGAGGCATGTGGGCGCCACCGCTGGCAGTAGGACTCTAAAATAAACATCTTCTCCCTAAAGCCCCAAGAGTCTGTCAACCCTCTCTGGGGACAGGCCCAGACCTGTTACACAACATCAACACAGATACAGAGATGGAGGGAGGACGACATGCAGATAGTGCAACCCTACATCTTCAGAGGAAAAACAAGTAGTAGACTATACGAAATAATGGGGATATAGGTGTGTGTGTAGCTACAGTTGAAGTTGGAAGTTTACATACACCTTAGCCAAATACATTTAAACTCAGTTTTTCACAATTCCTGACATTTAATCCTAGTAATAATTCCCTGTCTTAGGTCAGTTAGGATCATCACTTTATTTTTTAGAATGTTTACTGTCAGAATAATAGTAGAGAGAATGATTTATTTCAGCTTTTATTTCTGTCATTGCATTCCCAGTGGGTCAGAAGTTTACATACACTCAATTAGTATTTGGTAGCATTGCCTTTAAATTGTTTAACTTGGGTCAAATGTTTCGGGTAGCCTTCCACAAGCTTCCCACAATAAGTCGGGTGAATTTTGGCCCATTCCTCCTGACAAAGCTGGTTTAACTGAGTCAGGTTTGTAGGCCTACTTGCTCGCACACGCTTTTTCAGTTCTGCCCACATATTTTCTATGGGATTGAGGTCAGGGCTTTGTGATGGCCACTCCAATACCTTGACTTTGTTATCCTTAAGCCATTTTGCCACAACTTTGGAAGTATGCTTGGGGTCATTGTCCCATTCGCGTCCAAGCTTTAATTTCCTGACTGATGTCTTGAGATGTTGCTTCAATATATCCACATAATTTTGCTTCCTCATGATTCCATATATTTTGTGAAGTGCACCAGTCCCTCCTGCTGCAAAGCACCCCCACAACATGATGCTGCCACCCCCGTGCTTCACAGTTGGGATGGTGTTCTTCGGCTTGCAAGCATCCCCCTTTTTCCTCCAAACATTATGGGCAAACAGTTCTATTTTTGTTCATCAGACCAGAGGACATTTCTCCAAAATGTACGATCTTTGTCCCCATGTGCAGTTGCAAACCATAGTCTGTCTTTTTTATGGCGGTTTTGGAGCAGTGGCTTCTTCCTTGTTGAGCGGCCTTTCAGTTTATGTCTATATAGGACTCGTTTTATTGTGTATATAAATACTTTTGTACCCGTCTCCTCCAGCATCTTCACAAGGTCCTTGTTGTTCTGGGAGTGATTTGCACTTTTCTCACCAAAGTACGTTCATCTCTAGGAGACAGAACGCGTCTCCTTCCTGAGCGATATGACGGCTGCGTGGTCCCATGGTGTTTATACTTGCGTACTATTGTTTGAACAGAGGAATGTGGTACTTTCAGGCATTTGGAAATCGCTCCCAAGGATGAACCAGACTTGTGGAGGTGCATAATGTTTTTCCGAAGTCTTGGCTGATTTCTTTTGATTTTCCCATGATGTCAAGCAAAGAGGCACTGAGTTTGAAGGTAGGCCTTGAAATACATCCACAGGTACACCTCCAATTGACTCATATTATGTAAATTAGCCTATCAGAAGCTTCTAAAGCCATTACATAATTTATTGGAATTTTTCAAGCTGTTTAAAGGCACAGTCAAATTAGTGTATGTTAACTTCTGAGCCACTGGAATTGTGATACAGTGAATTATAAGTGAAATAATTTGTCTGTAAACAATTGTTGGAAAAATTACTTGTGTCATGCACAAAGTAGATGTCTTAACCGGCTTGCCAAAACTATAGTTTGTTAACAATAAATTTGTGGAGGGGTTGAAAACAAATTTTAATGACTCCAACCTAAGTGTATGTAAACTTCCGACTTCAACTGTATATAGTGCACGGATATCTGGGAATATTGCCGTATTAAAGCAGAGAAAATAGAATTTCCTCTTGTAGCCTCTGATTGCTATTAAGTTATAGTAGAACATAATTTGGAAAGTACTCTGTCATTGAAAAGCACTTTCATCAAGTACCAAATGTAATGACTTTGAAACATCCATTACTCCATGGCCCTTTATGATCATAGCAAGTGGCTTTTTGTCAAGCGCTCTGATTGTTTAAGTATTCATGGCATCCGTTCAACCACGCTGAAATACCATCATTCTATTTCCATTTCCTGTTGAGGAATTATAAACTAAAATATATTTAATCGCTTATTACGTGTGGCAGAATAATTGCTAATTATTCCAGGTAACTAAATCTTTAGCCAGAAAAAGACATGATGACATTGAGGATGAAGGAGAGGAGCTTTACAACTGCATAAGGCTGTCCATTGATTTCTATCAGGGGGCCAGAGTGCACTGTACAATGCAGGACTGTATAGATTGCTTGGAGGCAGGATGGTGAAGTGGCTGCCACAGTGTGAAGGTGAGTGTGAGCTGCCATCTTGCTTGGCATTCACCCTTCCTTGGCTGGCCTCACTGCCCTGTCAAGATCCATCCCTTCACCCGGGTTGGGCATTGCCTGTGGGATTCACTTGGCGTAGATGCAGAGATGGGGCATATGAGGCCACTCTAACACTTGATTACACACATTCACAGACTATCAGTCCCATCAACACTCGCACTCACATTCACACTCATGCACAAATGCACAGTCCGCACCCTTATGACACACATACACACACACACTGTATTTCCCTATGCCTCCATCTCCTGTGCAGTCAGCATGACTGTGACTGTTCCCTCTAAAGGTCAGTGTCTGTAGGCAGAGAGAGAACACACAGGGTCACAGGAAGAGTCCTTATTTGCAAACACATCCACATTGTTCTAATGAAGGTGGGTCTCTGGAATCCCAGAACGCCACAGAACACTCCCTCTGTGTTTCCTGTGCTCTGATTGGTGCAACAGACAGTGCAGTGACATGTAACAGGCTGTGTAATCCGGATGGGACCCACAGGCGTTCTGTGTCCTTCTCATCACCTCCATTAGGGTTTCTCTGACTCTCCGTCCTTCAGTCTATTGCTTTCACTGATAGCAAATCAACCAGGGCAATTAAGCACAATTTACAGGAGTCAATGAGCATCCGAGAAGGTTACGGATGGTTCTTCCTTTAGCTTCTGTCAGTAAAGTGAGAACTGTGAGTCAGATGGTGAGGAGTCAAACAGAGAGTCAGTAACATGATCTCGTAGCTACATGCACATTTCTCAAACATCTATGATGATTGGCAGGCTAGTGTTTCAGGCCATCCAATAATGCATTCAAAATCAAAACTCCTTGAGGAAGTGCTCTGCCAGAGGGAGCGATGTGTAAATTGAAAGTAATCCCTTTCCTCTTGCCCGGCCAAATGGATTCAAAGTCATTCATCACTCAGAAGTAGTGGGAATGTTTAGTAGGCCATGACATCTCCAGAAGAGAAGGTCCAATTAGATGTTGAAGTGAGAATAGAGAGAATGCTGAGGTAGGTAGTTACAATGAGACAAGGAGACAGCTAAGACAGTGTAGAAATATGTCTGCTACTCATCCATTAGCTTTATCAAGCTCAGCCATCCATGCTGTGTAGGAGAAGACTACCTAACAGAGCAGACTGGTCTCATAGACTAGACGTAGCAAAGCAAACGTAAATCCAGGACACCCAAATTACACTGATCAAAAATATAAATGCAACATGTAAAGTGTTGGTCCCATGTTTCCTGAGCTGAAATAAAAGATCCCATCCCTGTTAGTGAGCATTTCTCCTTTGCCAGTATAATCCAACTACCTGCGTGCAATTGGCATGTTGACTGCAGGAATGTCCACCAGAGCTGTTGCCAGAGAATGTAATGTTAATTTCTCTACTATAAGCCGCCCCCAACTTAGTTTTAGAGAATTTGGCAGTTCGTCCAACCGGCCTCACAACTACAGACCACCTGTAACCACGCCAGCCCAGGACCTCCACATCTGGCTTCTTCATTTGCGGGATCATCTGAGACCAGCCACCCAGACAGCTGATGAAACTGTGGGTTTGCACAACTGAATAAAATCGTCATTTGTGTGCTCGTCGTTCTCACCAGGCTCTTGACCTGACTGCAGTTGGCGTCATAACCAACTGTTCCAGTTCCTGCCAATATCCAGAAACTTCGCACAGCCATTGAACCTTCCACAGGCCACAATCAACAGCCTGATCAACTGTATGTGAAGGAGATGTCTCGCGCTGCATGAGGGAAATGGTGGTCAAACTGACTAGTTTTCTGATCTACGCCCCTACTTTTTTTTAAGGTATCTGTGACCAACAGATGCATATCTGTATTCCCATTCATGTGAAATCCATTGATTAGGACCTAATGAATTTATTTAAACTGAACTGTAACTCAGTAAAATCTTTGAAATTGTTGCATGTTGCATTCATGTTGCAAAACTAAAGGAGGGTGGGTGGATGGTTGGTTGGGCATATAACGCAAACGTCTAGCTGCGTGTTCGAATCTCATCACGGGCAACTTCAGCATTTTAGCTAATTAGCAACTACTTACTACTTTTTAGGTACTTTGCGACTACTTAGCATGTTAGCGAACCCTTTCCCCAATCCTAGCCCTAACCCTTTTAGCTAACCCTAACCTTAATCCTAACCTTAACCACTAACCCCCTACTCATTCCATGGAGTGCCGAGTGTCTGCGGGTTTTCACTCCTCCCTTGTACTTGATTGATCAATTAAGGTCACTAATTAGTAAAGAACTCCCCTCACCTGGTTGTCTAGGTCTTAAATGAAAGGAAAAACCGAAAACTCGCAGACACTAGGCCCTCCATGGAATGAGTTTGACACACTTGCCTTAAAGTTGACGTTACCCAGCTACCTAACGTTAGCCACCTAGCCAAAGGTAGCCACCTAGCCAACGTTAGGCACAACAAATTAGAATTCGTAACATCATAAGTTTAACAAATTCATTAAATATTATACATTTTGCAAATTCATAACATATCATATGAATTGTAATTCATACAAAATGGATGATGGACATTCACAAATTAACATACCATACAAAAAGTAACATATCATACTAAATGGAGTGTTTTGGATTTACATCCAGAATAATGCGAAATGCACTTAATACACGTTGAACAGAGCTATAGGGCATTTCCATCTGAAAGGACCCATGAGAACCAACATGTGAAATTCATAGGAGCATGTCAAATTGGACATCAAATGAAAGTTAAGAGTCTATATTTTGGAGAAATGAAGGTACATATTCACACATTTCAACCACTTTCCATACTAAACATTTAGAATAAGCAGGCTTTGATTTCTGGTCAAACAGATGGAAAAGGGGTCTTAGACAACATCTTACCAGAAATTCTGGTAATTTTTGTTTCATCAGACCAGAGGATATTTCTCCAAAATGTACCATCTTTGTCCTCATGTGCAGTTGCAAACCGTAGTCTTCCTTGCTGAGCGGCCTTTCAGGTTATGTTGATATAGGACTCGTTTTACTGTGGATATAGATACTTTTATACCTGTTTCCTCCAGCATCTTCACATGGTCCTTTGCTGTTGTTCTGGGATTGATTTGTACTTTTTGCACCAAAGTACGTTCATCTCTAGGAGACCGAACACATCTCCTTCCTGAGCGGTGTGACGGCTGCGTGGTCCCATGGTGTTTATACTTGTGTATTATTGTTTGTACAGATGAACGTGGTACCTTCAGGCGTTTGGAAATTGCTCCCAAGGATGAACCTGACTTGTGGAGGTCTACAATTTTTTTTCTGAGGTCTTGGCTGATTTATTTTGATTGTCTCATGATGTCAAGCAAAGAGGCACTGAGTTTGAAGGTAGGCCTTGAAATACATCCACAGGTATACCTCCAATCGCCTCAAATGATGTCAATTAGCCTATCAGAAGCTTCTAAAGTCATGACATAATTTTCTGGAATTTTCCAAGCTGTTTAAAGGCACAGTCAACCTAGTGTATGTAAACTTCTGATCCACTAGAATTGTGATACAGTGAATTATGAGTGAAATAATCTGTCTGTAAACAATTGTTGGAAAAATGTAGTGTCATGCACAAAGTAGATGTCCTAACCGACTTGCCAAAACTATAGTTTGTTAACAAGCAATGTGTGGAGTTGTTGAAAAACAAATTTTAATGACTCCAACCTAAGTGTATGTAAACTTCCGACTTCAACTGTACATGACACAAGTCCAATTATCAAACTTAAGCTTAACTGAGCTCTGAGGGATAATAATTTACTCTCAGTAAGATCTGTATTCCAGTGCTACTTGTACATACAATGCATTCCAACAGTGTAATAGCCTATTATAAGAGGGGAGTGATTTTGTCCTTATAATGAAGCCTCAAGGGGCCTGCGAAGAAAAAGCTAACCTGGCATTTACTATGGTAACCCAACCTGATCAGGTAGGCTCTCAGAGTATGAAATTCAAATAATGTATTTGAAATATGACTGATGATGCATTTCCCTCTTAAGTGACAAAGGATTTCACTCAGATGAATTAAACACAGAAGTTGTAATCCACAAAATCATGGCACATAAGGGAAATACATACTAACACTTCAAAATAAACAATATACAATACGATCTCACTCACAACAGCCTTCCACACAGATTCTTATATATCTCTACTGAATTAAAAAGCTATTCATTGAGAGAATCGAAGTACCTTTGAAGTTAATGGTCTTACACTGCTCTATTTCCAACTGGCAGAAAGGTTTAATCTCCATAGAGGACCAGATGTCTGATTGGTATCAAGGTCAATTCAAAACAATTTCAAGCAAACTATGTCAAAAACATACTTTCTAAAGAAAACCGAAGTGATGTGAAATCAACATCTTGTCCACTGATGGCACGTCTTGGGGAGGGGACTTTGGTTGTCAAGATTGTGTGGTTTGTGGGACACAGTGGTCCTGCAGCAGACTGGCAACCTGCAGCCCTGACCTTGGGTGAGGAGGGTGGGAGGAGGGGGAGAGAAGGAGGAAGGGGTAGAAGGTGGCAGAAGGGCAGAGTGGAGGAGTAAAGGGCAAAAGTAGGGACGGGAGAGAGGGAGTAGAGACCAACAGGAGGTGGGCATGGCCACAGGGGGCCCCAGGGGTCAACACTGCACCAGAGGGGCTTACAGGCTGGGCTCTCATCACCAACAACATAGAGAACACCCGATACTCCAGCCCTCACCCACCTGAAAAGGTCACTCACAAGCTACTGGTGCAGTAAGTCTCAAAAAGCAAAGCAGAATAGGTCACCTGATTCCCCTCATGCCTAATGCTTGTTAGCTCAGTGACAGGGCAACAGCATGAGATACAGAAGGATATTTTAGTATATATTAGATTTTTGCTTGTTATTCTGTTGCACAACAATGATTCCTTATGGAGGATGTTATGGACGTACAACATATTTATTTAGCTTTGTCTTTGCTCTTCAGATAAAAATGTGATCCATAGAAACATATTTTTTGGGAAATAGTGCAGTTCAGACAATAACAACTACTACTACTGACCAATTATAAGAAATTGACACACAAATCTGAGGCATACTGAGAAGGATTATGATATACTGTTATTGTGATAGAACATAGGACTGTGTTGTCCATATTTCAGCCTGGGTATGTTTGCCTGGTTTACTTCAGTGTACTCTGTCTAATCCTTTGGTGTTCTGGCCGCCCGGCCCACTCTGCCTCCTACACCCCTGGTAATCTCACCGCTTCCAAGACAGATGGCTGTTGGGTACAGCTGGCAGGCTCTCTAGGAAATTGAGACCACACAGAAAGCTGTCTAAACACCGGAACAAAAGGTTAAACATCCCAAATTGTTTCCCTGCTATGCTGTCTGCAGCCTCCACTGCAAGGCTTTAGTGACAGGACAGTTTGGGAGAATTAAGTTGGAGGCAAAAAAATGTATCCCTCGGGGAGGGAACTCACCTGACCCAATCCCAAGAGACATGTAGCACTGTGAGTCTGCGGGGAGATAGGTGTCTGATGTAAACTGTTTGAACTGGGTGGAGCCAAACGCACGTTTGGACTGCTGCTCTGACATTGCTCGTCCATATATTTATACATTGTTAATTTTACTTCGATTTGTGTGTATTGTTGTGAAATTGTTCGATTTTACACCCGCAATAACATCTGCTAAACATGTGTATGTGACCAATAACATCTGCTAAACATGTGTATGTGACCAATAAAGTTTGACACATCCAGTCCAACAGGCAATTATTGTGATACAGTTGTAATAAAAATAGCATTTTGCTTTTTGTTTGTTCACCATAAAAAGAAGAAGAGGGTCCACTTCACAGACCAGCATTGATGTTATATTTTGCTATGAGGTAATGTTGTTGGGAAATTTGTTTGTTTAGTGAGTTATTCTCTGAGTGTTAATAATGTCTATTTCTTGATAAAGCCAAATAATGAGGTTTTCATGCCAATGCTATTTGGCAAGATTACGCTAATTACACTAATTGCTAATGCAATTAAGAGCCACAGAAAACATTGGCAATCTTTTTCACGGCGCATAGGGAGGAACATCTCTCATCACATCATAGATAATGAACTGGTAATACATCCACAGATATAATTACTACCCCATTGCACTGTATCTATAACAATCTTAGCCAAATACACAAACGAAGGGAGACGATATACCAGAGGAGAACCCATCTGATAAAAGGGCTTGAATTCAAATGAAGTATTTTATTTATTTATTTATTTATTTAACTAGGCAAGTCAGTGAAGAACAAATTCTTATTTACAATGACGGCCTACCAAAAGGCAAAAGGGTTCCTGCAGGGACGGGGGCTGGGATTAAATAAAAAATAAAATATAGGACAAAACACACATCACGACAAGAGAGATACCACGACACTACATAAAGAGAGACCTAAGACAACAACATACCGTGGCAGCAACACATGAAAACACAGCATGGTAGCAACACAACATGGCAGCAGCACAAAACATGGTACAAACATTATTTTGCACATACAACAGCACAAAGGGCAAGAAGGTAGAGACAACAATACATCACGTGAAGCAGCCACAACAGTCAGTAAGTGTCCATGACTGAGTCTTTGAATGAAGAGATGGAGATAAAAATGTCCAGTTTGAGTGTTTTTTGCAGCTCGTTCCAGTCGCTAGCTGCAGCGAACTGAAAAGAGGAGCGACCCAGGGATGTGTGCACTTTGGGGACCTTTAACAGAATGTGACTGGCGGGTGTTGTATGTGGAGAATGAGGGCTGCAGTAGGTATCTCCGATAGGGGGGAGTGAGGCCTAAGAGGTTTTTAGAAATAAGCATCAACCAGTGGGTCTTGCAACGGGTATACAGAGATGACCCGTTTACAGAGTATAGAGTGCAGTGGTGTGTCCTATAAGTGCATTTGTGGCAAGCCTGATGGCCAAATAGTAAAGCACATCTAGCCACTCACGAGCACCTTCCCCTGCTGATCTATAAATGACATCTCCATAATCTAGCATGGGTAGGATGGTCATCTGAATCAGGGTTAGTTTGGCAGCTGGGGTGAAAGAGTAGCGATTAACGATAGAGGAAACCAACTCCAGATTTAACCTTAGCCTGCAGCTATGATATATGCTGAGAGAAGGACAGCGTACCGTCTAGCCATACTCCCAAGTACTTGTATGAGTTGACTACCTCAAACTCTAAAAACCTCAGAGGTAGTAATCACACCTGTGGGAAGAGGGGGATTCTTCTTACCAAACCACATGACCTTTGTTTTGGATGTGTTCAGGACAAGGTTATGGGCAGAGAAAGCTTGTTGGACACTAAGAAAGCTTTGTTGTAGAGCGTTTAACACAACATCCGGGGAGGGGCCAGCTGAGTATAAGACTATCATCTGCAAATAAATAGATGAAAGAGCTTCCTACTGCCTGAGCTATGTTTTTTATATAAATTGAGAAGAGTGTGGGGCCTAGGATTGAGCTTTGGGGTACTCCCTTGGTGACAGGCAGTGGCTGAGAAAGCAGATGTTCTTACTTTACACACTACAATCTTTGAGAAAGGTAATTAGCAAACCAGGCCAAAGACCCCTCAGAGACACCAATACTCCTTAGCCGGCCCACAAGAATGAAATAGTCTACCGTATCAAAAGCTTTGGCCAAGTCAATAAAAATAGCAGCACAACATTGCTTAGAATCAAGGGCAATGGTGACATCATTTAGGACCTTGCAGTGACACATCCATAACCTGAGTGGAAACCAGATTGCGTACCAGAGAGAATACTATAGACATCAAGAAAGCCAGTCAGCAAAGCAGTACGACAAAAACAACAGCACAGAGCTACACATAAACAAACGTACAGTCAATAACACAAAATAAATATACCTGCTGGATCAGTGTTCTGTGTAGAGTGTTGGGGCTATTTTGTAAATGACATCGCTGAAGTCAAGGATCGGTTGGATAGTCAGTTTTACGAGGGTATGTTTGGCAGCATGAGTGAAGGAGGCTTTGTTGCGAAATAGGTAGCCAATTCTAGATTTAATTTTGGACTGGAGATGCTTAATGTGAGACTAGAAGGAGAGTTTACAGTCTAACCAGACACCTAGGTATTTGTAGTTGTCCACACATTCTAGGTCAGAACCGTCCAGAGTAGTGATGGTGGGAGGGTGCGGGCAGCAATCGGTTGAAGAGCATGCACTTAGTTTTACTAGCATTTAAAAGCAGTTGGAGGCCACGGAAGGAGTGTTGTATGGCGTTGAAGCTCGTTTGGAGGTTTGTTAGCACAGAGTCCAAAGAAGGGTCAGATGTTTACAGAATGGTGTCGTCTGCGTAGAGGTGCATCAGAGAATCACCAGCAGTAAGAGCGACATCCTTGATATATGCAGAGAAAAGAGTCGGCCTGAGAATTGAACCCTGTGGCACCCCCATAGAGATTGCCAGAGGTCTGGACAACAGGCCCTCCGATTTGACACACTAAACTCTGAGAAGTAGTTGGTGAACCAGGCGAGGCAGTCATTTGAGAAACCAAGGCTGTTGAGTCTGCCGATAAGAATGCGGTGATTGACAGAGTCAAAAGCCTTGGCCAGGTCGATGAAGACGAATGCACAGTACTGTCTTTTATCTATGGCAGTTATGATATCATTTAGGATCTTGAGCATGGCTGAGGTGCACCCATGACCAGCTCGGAAACCAGATTGCATAGTGGAGAAGGTACGGTGGGATTTGAAATGGTCAGTGATCTGTTTATTAACTTGGCTTTCGAAGATTTTAGAAAGGCAGGTCAGGATGGATATAGGTCTATAACAGTTTCGGTCTAGAGTGTCTCCCCCTTTGAAGAGGGGGATGACCGCGGCAGCTTTCCAATCTTTGGGGATCTCAGACGATACCAAAGAGAGGTTGAATAGGCTAGTAATAGGGGTTGCAACAATTTCGGTGGATAATTTTAGAAAGAGAGGGTCCAGATTGTCTAGCCCAGCTGATTTGTAGGGATCCAGATTTTGCAGCTCTTTCATAACATCAGCTGTCTGGATTTGGGTGAAGGAGAAGCGGGGGGGGGGGGAGTTACTGCAGGGGGTGCTGAGATGTTGGCCCGGGGTAGGGGTTGCCAGGTGGAAAGCATGGCCAGCCGTGGAAAAATGCTTATTGAAATGATCGATTATCATAGATTTATCGGTGGTGACAGTGTTTCCTATCCTCAGTGCAGTGGGCAGCTGGGAGGAGGTGCTCTTATTCTCCATGGACTTTACAGTGTCCCAAAACTTTTTGGAATTAGTGCAACAGGAAGCAAATTTCTGTTTGAAAAAGCTAGACTTAGCTTTCCTAACTGACTGAGTATATTGATTCCTGACTTCCCTGAAAAGTTGCAGGGCCTATTCGATGCTAATGCAGAATGCCACAGGATGTTTTTGTGCTGGTCAAGGGCAGTCAAGTCTGGGGTGAACCAAGGGCTATATCTGTTCTTAGTTCTACATTTTTTGAATGGGGCATGCTTATTTAAGATGGAGAGGAAAGCCCTTTTGAAGAGCAACCAGGCATCCTCTACTGACGGGACGAGGTCAATATCCTTCCAGGATACCCGGGCCAGGTCGATTAGAAAGGCCTGCTCGCTGAAGTGTTTTAGGGAGCGTTTGAAAGTGATTAAGGGTGGCCGTTTGACCGCAGACCCATTACGCACGCAGACAATGAGGCAGTGATCGCTGATATCCTGGTTGAAGACAGCAGAGGTGTATTTAGAGGGCAAGTTGGTCAGGATGATATCTAAGAGGGTGCCCATATGGTTACGGATTTAAGGTTGTACCTGGTAGGTTCCTTGATAATGTGTGAGATTGAGGGCATCTAGGTTAGATTGTAGGACGGCCGGGGTGTTAAGCATGTCCCAGTTTAGGTCAACTAACAGTACAAACTCTGAAGATAGATGGGGGCGATCAATTCACATCTGGTGTCCAGGGCACAGCTGGGGGCTGAAGGGAGTCTATAACAAGCGGCAACGGTGAGAAACTTGTTTCTGGAAAGATGGATTTTTAAAAGTAGAAGCTCGAATTGTTCGGGGACAGACCTGGATAGTATGACAGAACTCTGTTGGCTGTCTCTGCAGTAGATTGCAACTCCGCCCCCTTTGGCAGTCCTATCTTGTCAGAAAATGTTATAGTTATTTATAAGATTTTTGGTGGCCTTCCTAAGCTAGGATTCAGACACGGCTAGGACATCCGGGTTGGCGCAGTGTGCTAAAGCAGTGAATAAAACAAACTTAGGGAGGAGGCTTCTAATGTTAACATGCATCAAATGAGAGCGCCTGGGGAATGGGAGTGATACTGGGGGCTGCAGGGCTGGGGTTAACCTCTACATCACCAGAGGAACAGAGGAGAAGTAGGATAAGAGTACGGCTAAAGGCTAAAAGAACTGGCCGTCTAGTGCATTCGGAACAGAAAGTAAAATGTGCAGGTTTCTGGGCGCGGAAGAATAGATTCAAGGCATAATGTACAGACAAGGGTAAGGTAGGATGTGAGTACAGTGGAGGTAAGCCTAGGCATTGAGTGACGATGAGAGAGGTTTTGTCTCTAGAGGCACCATTTAAGCCAGGTGTGGTCACCGCATGTCTGGGGGATGGAACAAAAGGGCTAGCTAAGGCATATTGAGCAGGGCTGGAGGCTCTACAGTGAAATAAGACAAAAAATTACAAACCAAAATAGCAATAGACAAGGCATATTGACATTAGGGAGAGGCACGTGTAGCCGATTATTGACAAGTTTTTCCAACAGTTTTGATAAGCAGGGCAAAATAGAAGGCCTTTAACAGTTAGAATCAGCTTTAAATAACGGATGCACCGCGACTGCCTTCCAAGCAAATGGGAACCTCCCCAGAGAGGAGAGACAGGTTAAAAAGGTTGGATATAGGCTTGGCGATGATAGGGGCATCAACCTTAAAGAAGAAATGGTCTAAACCATCTGACCCAGATTGTTTTTTGTGGCCAAGTTTAAAGAGCTCCTTTAGCACCTCTGACTCAGTGACCACCTGCATGGAGAAACTTTGTAGCGGAGCGGGGGGAAAAGAGGGAGGAGCATCAGGGCAAGTCATATTAGTAGGGGTGGGAGATAAGGAAATGTTGGACGGACAAGGAGGCATGGCTGAGTCAAATAGGAATTCTGACTTAATGAAGTGGTGATTAAAGAGCTCAGCCATGTGCTCCTTGTCAATAACAACCACATCATCAACATTAAAGGAGGAGGGTTTATTCTCCAGGTATTTAACCATTTTCCAGAACTTCTTGGGGTTAGACCCAGAGAGAGAACTGCTCCTTAAAGTAACTAACTTTGACCTTCCGCATAGCCTGAGTACACTTATTTCTCATTTGCCTGAACGAGAGCCAGTCAGGCTGAGTATGCCGAGCCTTTTGCCAAATGGAATTCTTGAGGTGGAGTAACTGTCAGATCAGGGTCGAACCAGGGGCTGAACCTGTTTTTAATTCAAATTTTCTTTATGGGGCATGTTTGTTAACAAAACCACTGAAAATATATAAAAAGAAGGTCCAAGCATCTTCAACAGAGGGGATAAAGCTACTTCTATACCAATTTACAGAGGCCAGGTCATGAAGGAAGCCTTGCTCATTCAAGTGTTTTAGCAAGCATCTATGAATCAGGACAGGTCGTTTCACTGAGCAGCCATTACAAACATAGGCTGTAAAACAGTGATCCCTAAGGTCATTACAGAAAACACCTGACTGATATCTATCAGGATTGTTTGCGAGGATAACATTAAGAGTAGCCTTTTCTGGGTGTTTGGAGTCATACCTTGTGGGATTGGTAGTAATCTGAAAAAGATTTAGGGAGTCCCATTGCTTTAGGACTTGGTCAGGTGGTTTAAGCATGTCCCAGTTTAGGTCACCTAGCAACCAAGCACTGAAGGTGTTCCTTGGTAAAGATTGCCACTCCACCACCTTTGGAAGATCTGTCTAGCCGAAAAAGGTTAAATGCTAACATCAGCATTCTAAACACTCTTTCTTAACCCCGTCTCAGTAATGACCAACACATCTGGATTGGAGCAGTGAACTCACACGTTCAATTGATACATTTTAGGTAATAACCTTCTAGTGCAGAAAACCCAGGCTTTAACGAGAGCAGAAATCAGTGAAGCAGATATCAGAGTCAGAACTGGGGCTAGCAACAGTAGATGGGCCAGGGTGTACATGCACATTTCTATATATCAGCAGCAGTAATACAATCAGGGCACGGCAGAGGACAGGGAGAGCTGTCCTCATTTGAATGTGCATTAGATGGCAACAAGATCATATTGTACAGCGATTTCATCAGGTAACATGAATACAAAACCGGCGAGAGGTGGTTAGAATAGGATGGGAGGCCAAGAGTCCGTGTAACCAATAGAGAGTCAGAGTCCCGAGTGTGGGAACGAACATAGTCTGTCCCACAGTTGGGTAAACAAGCAAGTTCATAGTCAACAAAGCACGCAGGCGTCATGAGGCAAATGGCATAAAATACAATAAAAAAATATAACGACTTGGGGCTAGCCATAACTTCAGAGTCAGTGCAGCAGACAACGGGAGTAGGTGTCACACACACTTGGGAGAAACTTTTTTCGGGACAAGCTACAGAGCCACGTTTACAGAGAAATCAATCTAACACGATCGGATACAGCCTCTTGTTACAGAGGGAGAGAGAGCGAAGAAAATAGAGGTGTGGAGAGACTGAGTGACCATGAAGAGTAAACAGTTGATGAAGGAAAGTCCAAAGGAGGGGAGAATAATTTAAATTACAGTTAAGGAAAAAGAGAAGTCTGCAGGATGATATGGCAGAAATTACAAATTGATGGAGAGGAAGAGAAAAATAACTATATTTCCTGAAGGAAAGAATGAGAAAAAAAACTAATCAAAAGAAACAAAGTAAAGGAGAGAGAGGGTTTAAGGGAAGGTGATGAGGGATTATACAATTTGACAGAACCAGGGAAGAAGAGAGAGCAGAAAAAAGGGTTTTGCCGAAGTTGAGGCGCTGCGGAGAGTGCAGACGTATGTGATTGGATGGGTATTTGACAGGTGCTCTCTCCTGTCTCTCCGGTGTAAATCTCAGCATTAGAGAAATCCTACCCCACTGTGCAGTGGCCTTGCTAAAGTCTGCCTAATGCTCCAGGGAGAGTTCACACTGAACCGTGCAAATGACAGAGGTTCTGAGTTCTCCCTGATGAAAGCTTAGAATGAAAAAAGAGAGGGGAGGAATGTGGAAGGATTGGAGAGGAGGGCAAGATAGCAGGGGACTCAGCTGCTTTTTTTAGAGCTTATGGGAGAAAGGGAAGGAGAGAGGGATGAAGAGGGACTTAAGAGGAGGGGAAGGAGGACTCAGCTGCTTACTCTCTCTCCCAGTATGTGATTCCTACCCCTGCAAGCTGGGCCGGCCTCCCTACAGGAATAGTACTATGTGAGATGTATCATACGTTTTTACAATCATGTGTCATTTGAATCTACAATATAGATCATGAATTATTGATTATTTGCCTTATAGAAAACGCCACCAAAGGCCAACAATTGAGTCTCAAATTACAATGGCAACAGTCTGTAGCATGTCTAGCGTAATGACAATCAAAATTGAGTCACACTAAACATGTCAATTGAAATCAGAGTTAATTGTAATTTTACTGACCCTGGATTGGGGCAGATGCTAACATAGAGGTCCCATATTCACTTCATAGCTTCCCACAGGCTTGGGTAGGCAGCATGCCATGGTCTGCTCTGTACAATGAGGTCCCTGGGTAATTGGGTGCTGCACATCAAACGCAGATCTCTTCTGACACCACACAGGAACTCACTGGCTTCACTGGAGCTGGGATAAAACAGCATGCTATATAAACGCATGCAGGCAGTTAGTCTCAAAGAAACAGCACAGCCAAGCACACAAACAAACAAACTCCGTGCCGACACACAGATAATAGGCCCCTTAGACAATGTTAACCCAGACCCATCCACCAATCAGCCTTCACCACACCATGAAGGAAGAAAGGCCGCTCCTCATCTGAAGGAGAGGGGCAGGGAAGACATGATAGATAGAGGATTGGAGAGGGAGATAGGTTCTGACAGTTTACTGCCATACAACTGGCCAATCTGTGAATCTGTGATGGTTGTGTATTTATTTCTAAGAAAGCTGAATAATTCATTTCAGCCAAATACATGCTGGAGTGGAGAGAGGCATCGATGCTGCTGCATCCATTTGAACTCCCATGATGAATTTATGAACCAAAGGCGCTCTGTCCTCTTAACCTTAAGAGTGTGGCAACCCAGTGCAGAGAGATGAGTATACCTGTCAAATAGAGAGAACTGCGAATGCCATCCAGAAACACACCCACAATGCATACCAAATGTTCTTCAGCCCTGCTCAAAAAGGCTCTGAGAGAGGCGACATACACACACACATACTCACCAACAAAGTATTCCCCTCACTCTGTCTGTATACGGCAGTTAAGCTAGCAGTTAAGGGTGTTGGGCCAGTGATCAAAAGGTTGCTGGTTCAAATATCCCCGAGCCGGCTAGGTGAAAAATATGCCCATGTGCCCTTGAGCAAGGCACTTAAAACTATTTGCTCCTATAAATTGCTCTGGATAAGAGTGTGCTAAATGACAATAAAGCTAATGTATAAGCAGCCAGTGAACTCAAATTCTCATGTGAGTTAACATAAATATGCAGTGTGTGCACAGCATATCATAGATTCCAGTGCAGGCCTCAATACAAAGATAAATCCTAACCATATCTTTCAAGTAGTTCAAAGCCTGGATTCTCAGCACTGTATTTCTGATCAAACTTGCTCTGACAGTGAAGCTGAAGGATCTCACCATCAACTGTCACCAACATGTACAGACATTCAATATCTTAATTCCAAACATCCAGATAAAAATGGAATAGGTCCCTTCCCCTGCAAATGTAAAAAAAAAAATATATTTTAAAAAGTAGCAAATGACCTAAAAATACACTCCAACTCCTGGGATGCTTTGGGAGAGGAGGAGGAGGAGGCCTTTCTTCTCTTCCTCTTGCCTTCGGCTCTTCACATCACATATATATTAACCCTGCATAATGAAGAAAACAACTGGGTTTACAGTTTTCATCATTAGCTCCCCTTGCTGCCACACTTTGCCACAGCTCTCAGAAATAAAATAGAATTTACCCGACACCCTGCTGCTGGATAGCAGTGTCTGCTCTGCTCTCCTTCTGCAGCTGTATCCTCTGCCTCCTCATAAGATGATTTGATGAACTGACTCATTATTATTTAATGCTGAACAGGTAAAATATAGCATGCTTCTGAACTGATACCATGATCCCCTGCAATAGACAGAGAGGCTGATTGAGGAGAGTGCGGGTGGATGACTGAGCTCCAGCACAATGTGACTGATCACCCATCTTCACCTGTCACTCACTCCCCTGCTGAACGTTGCCAGTTCCAAGCTCAGTCGGCCCTGTAAACTATTAACTAACGTGCGTTAAAAGCTCCATGTGAAAACCGATTGATCAATCTAATGTTAAATACTCCCATTTGCACAGAGCATCAATCGGTTTAAGGCTGGTTACACAAGATAATAGGGTTCTATTATGACTTATAGCCAGGGTCGGGGCTGTGTGTGGGCACATTTATACAATATAACAGCTATTTTGGGCAAACACTTATAAATCAATCAAATTAAAGCCACCTGCTGGCAAGTGGTGGGCAGACCACCTTGATCTGACCCCACCTTGTGGACTCAAATCACATTATGGCACATTGGTACAACCAGCTCGTGGCTTGTTTGATGACTAGATGATTATTAATCTAATGACATAATTAAAGAGCTGGCCCAAACAATAGGTCCACACAGAGAGAGAGAGAGAGGAACCTGAACCATCGTCCCCAAAGGCCCAAGCAAATAGGTGTGATAAAACAGGAAGGCTATGGCCTATGAGTGATACAGCTACTGTAGTATAGAGCCTGTATAACTCACCCTGCTGCCCCCACAACCCACTCATGTACCATACTGGAGAGATCTGTTTTATGGCCAGAAAGTCATACTATTTCAAGTGGAGCTGCCAGGCCCAGAAAATACATCAAATCAAATGAGGTGGAGACTGACAAGTATATAAACTCACAGCCCCCTCCTCGTAAAACTGCCCACTAGGTGATTTAGCGGCTCTGCGGCCACACTCAGTTACACCTAAAGGTTCATGTTTTTAACTGCAAGCCTCTTACGCTTCCATACCTCTATCTTCTGCCATTTTGTTGACCTTCTGAAAATAACAGGATCTAAGTGTTTTATAGAGCTGTTTGGGAAGTGGACGATGTGAAAGAAATACTTGAGTGCCTTTTAGAAAAACGATAGCAAATATATTGTTGATCAATAATTGAAATGGAATGTGATGGAAAACCAACAACTAATAACCTGAACAAAATGACTTGTTCACTCCTCAATAGATTCCAGGCTGTAGCAGATCACATTGACCATGCTACAGAAATAGCATATAGAAATGATAACCAGCTACAGCACACATACCACTACTAATGAGAGTGTTCTCTCTCAGCACCCTTGTATAGACATGACTTGTTCATTCTCTTTCATGCCGAAACCCAAAAGACATACAAAGTAATACAAATCCCTGTTTCCGCCTCTCCTCTGTTCTGCCCTGCTATTTTAGTATCTGCGCTGGCAGATGCTCTGGGTGCTACAAAGGGGATACAGGCAAACTCATTAGCTCAGATGCCAAATGTAACTACATGGCAGGTTCAAGGGCTCCAGGGAAACAGAGGAAATGCATTAGGGTTGGTGGAGGTGACAATTGGATAGGTGTGATAGGATTGATGATAGGTCCACCTCTGATTGAACTGAGGAATACATTTTCATTACATTTTAGTCATTTAGCAGACACTCTTATCCAGAGCGACTTACAGTAGTGAATGCATACATTTCATACATCTTTTCTCCGTACTGGTCCCCCGTGGGAATCAAACCCACAAGTCTGGCGTTGCAAACACCATGCTATACCAACTGAGCCACACGGGGAATATTGCCTATTATTGCAGAATAATCTTACTTATTAGCTTTGGTCACCAGCAGGTAGACATCATAGTACAATACTGAATCAAGTTACATAATGGTGCTAATTCCAATCACTACACTTCTATTGTACATATTACACTTTCATAACAAGGCAATGTAGTAAATGAAAGCCCTCACAAAAACGTGTAAGACAGGCTCTTTCAATGTTATCAATCTGTCTCTTCAATTACTTCTATAAGCTGTGATCCAGGTTTGATGTTCTTAAGGTACGATTGATGTTGCCAAGGGACAGCGCTGCAGATTGGCAAGGACAGGTCATTCTGAACATTCATTATGCAACTGAGTGAGTGGGAGGTATATTTCAAGAGTGAACTGTCCAGCTGGACATTTTCACTGTGGCCACTGACATGCCACTAGTAGCCCCTGGGTTGTCCTCTACTTGTTCCCTCGTTCTCTACTGCAGACTGTGATAGTAGCAGTGCACTAAGCCTGATGACAGGGGATGCATGGGTTTTACTGGCCTCGTAAAGCCATGATGGAACACAATGAAGCTCGGCACTGCCAGTGCTGAGGAGATGTAATGTCACATTTGAGCACAGTGGACAGCTTTATATGCAACAGCAGGAGATGGCAAAGGACCGTAGGCATAATGGATACATTGCACTCTGATGCATTCTGGATGCCATAAACATTCATTAGGACATTTCGTTATGGATAGACAGGGTTATACTGTGGCTAGGTGCTGTTAAACACAATTGACTGAGCTGTGTAAGTCCAATAGCTACCGGTGCCCTTCTGTTTCTGAAGAACCAATATCCCATCCAATATCCCAAGCATAATCTCATCTCTCACGTAAAAAAACATCAGGAAAACCAATAAAGACAGGCATCATCAGAAATAACTCCAGGCATATAGGCAGGCGAATTGGATAGGAGAACTGAACTGACTTCCACCAGCAGTTATTGTTCCGCTTGTCTGTCTGTCTGCCTGCCTGTCTCTCTCTCGGTCTGCGTGTCTAGGGAGGCTGGAAGCCCTAGAGGAGCTCCACAGTCAGTCAGTCCCACTAAGCCAGTCAGTCTGACTGTGGCAGGACAGGGAGTCATACAACATGTCCCCCTCACCGTGATACGCCTGCAGGATCGATCCTGGGGTGCAACCTTCTCTCAGCCCCATGTCCTGGTAATTAAGATCTAATTGTGTGAGGATGAGCATAGACACTGGCCGAGCGGGGCAGCACGGAGGAAGCAAACAGAGAAGACACATTTTAGGGACAAGGAGAGAATACCCACCTACAGAGATAACAAGATCAGATGTCTGTTTTCAAAAGGAGCTAGACAATCTATTGCTATCACTAGCCGGCTTCCACCCGGTTACTCAACCCTGCACCTTAGAGGCTGCTGCCCTATACACATAGACATGGAATCATTGGCCACTTTAATAATGGAACACTAGTCCCTTTCATAATGTTTACATACTGCTTTTTTCATCTCATATGTATATACTGTATTCTATTCTACTGTATTTTAGTCAATGCCACTCCGACATTGCTCGATCTAATATTTATATATTTCTTAATTCCATTATTTTACTTTTAGATGTGTGTGTATTATTGTGAATTGTTAGATATTACTGCACTGCTGGTGCTAGGAACACAAGCATTTCGCTACTCCCGCAATAACATCTGCTAAATATGTGTATGTGACCAATAAAATTTGATTTGATTATCTGTTATGACTGCATAACCCCCAAACCTAATTTGACCTGAGGCTGATGTAGAAACAACAAACAGAGCCTCTGAGAGAAATAACAGAAGGGTTGGGATGACACTGATGTGATAGGAAACCGCTCAAAAGTCCACAAGGCAGGGAGTCAAAACAGGATGAAGAGACAGTATCCATTCACGTATCTATGACCTAATCTGTGGTTTGAGAACCTAATTAAATAATGCTTTTATGTCTTCAGTTAATTACAGGTGGGTGTCAGTGTCAGTACCCATTCTTAGTTCTCTCTGTTCGGTATCTATACTGGGTGCATGCCTGTGTGTGTGTGGCTTGTGAATCAGAGGAAGTTGGCTTACCCAGGACTGGAACTTGACTGGTGGTCCATCCACATTTGCAAACCTGTTCCTCGCTCAGAGTGTATGTGTCTGTGCGTCTCTGGTTCCGCGGTCTGTCCGTCCGGAGAGTGTGTGTGTGCTGTACTGTGATGTTGCTACTCCAGCTTCCTATAGCAGTCAGTGAGCCTCCAGCTTCCTATAGCAGTCAGTGAGCCTCCAGCTTCCTATAGCAGTCAGTGAGCCTCCAGTTTCCTATAGCAATCAGTGAGCCTCCAGCTTCCTATAGCAATCAGTGAGCCTCCAGCTTGTAGCATCAGCAGCTGAGCCTGACTGCAAATCGCTTCGTTCTCCCTCTCCCCTGCGCTACCTCCCTATCTATAGAGCATCTACTAACTCCCTCTTCCTCTGCAGATAAAAAGGCAACTGTAGTCTCTCTCCTCTCTCTGTTCTTTGTGTTCCAGACCCAGCCCCTGGATCCCAGTAGGCACAGGGCTTTGTGTCTAGGGGAGGATGGAGCTCTGCCACAGTGAAAGCCTGGACTGGTGGCGGTGTACTCTTTCACTACAGGAGCATGCGAGTAAATGTGTGTATAAGGGAGAGCTACTGCCGCTACGGCTGCTGCTGTTCAGTGGAACTCATTATGCACTGTTGCTGCCGCTCCACTACACTGGCTGTCTAGCTTCACAACTTACTCTGATGGTCAATGAACTGCTTAGGGATCCTCTCAAAAGTCTAGAAAACAGGAGTCAAGGGTTTAGCTCATCCACGAAGCCCCCCCCCCCCCCCTCCCCCCAGTAAGCTCTGAAGCTGAGAATGAGGAGATAACTTTTGCTTTACCTCCAGGCATTTCACAGATATTTTATACTTAAGCCATGCTGTTTAATCACAGAGTAAATTGGAGCCTGAAGCATTGCAGGAGTGTCATATTCAGGTGAACACAGACTGTACCCAATTTCACCCTCTACTGCTGGCTGACTTACTGTCCCTTTATTCTCACTTAGAGACAGCACTTCATGTGCACTGATGGAGAATCTCTATGCAAAATGTAGCAAATGCGAACACAGTTATATTATGTAAGGAACCACCCAATGATAATATGGAAGGGGTGATACTGTTTTTCTGTACTAGCACCACTCCTACTTAAAGTATTGGAATGTAGTTGCCCACATACATGTTCATAATCATATTTCAGCCTCCATTATAATATTATCATATTTGTTTCTGTTAAAATCTCCTATATTGTTCTGCTGTTTTATGGACTGAGGATGTACAACTGATCCCTAACAGAGTTTAAATGTTGCACTCCAGTCTCCTTTTTTCAGCTGATTTACTTAACAAAAGGTACATCTCAATAGGAGGTCCAGGTATCCTCATTACATGGTACAAGTGGGGGGGGGGGGGGGGGGGGGGGGGGGCCTTTCCTCTTTTGTCCTGTACATGCTTCTCAATAGAGTGGTGAGGACGTGTCTACCGTGTCTGGAAGAGAATTCACCACAAATGTTGTGTATTCAGGGTTCACTGAAACATCATTTTAAGCTTTGTTTTACTATTGACAGTACGGAATTGTATACCGATTTTCTGTCCTTAAATATAAGTCATTTGATTTATATGTTTCAGTCTCTGAATTTTTCAATCAAACTTTTCACCGGCAGCTACCGATATCAGGGCATAAAAACTACAATCCAACTCCTGAATTACCCAGCTGGCGCACATATGCTCTAGATCCAAGCTCGTTTTCCATAGTTTTCTCTGGCTAAACTAACTGGCTACCGGAACTATGCTAGTTCTGGTCCTCATTGCCAAACTTCATAAATACTGCACCTTCAACTTCAAAACTCCTTTGCTAATAATACAATCACGTAACTAAGAAATTCGCTGTAAAGAAACTTCAAAATGATGTATTGTTTTGTTGTATAGGTTTGAGATATCTGTCGTAAGATGACGGTGGTGAAGGATATCATTGCTAACAGATCTAAATTCAGTTTTCAGATCCACCGGCATCATTGACGTAGGGTTAGCTGGGCGTTTCTGATTGGTCTTGGAACTGTGACAATGGGCACCCTCTCCCCGCTTGGCTCGGCGGGATACTGTATGTAGTGATTTTGCCAACACATCCAGATATGGACAGTCTCGTACCCTTTTCTGCTGACTATCATATTTGTTGATTACATCTGACTAGTAATATGATGAGTAATCCAGGAATGTCACGAGTTAATTGACAAGAAAAAAACTCAAGAAAATAACAACTCTACAGATCACAATGACTACAATGAATATTAGAGAATATTAGAGAATATTTTCTCCCCGTGCTGCTGACGGCTATTTTTGTCCGCTCATACAGAACTAATAAAAGGCCCAGTGCACTCTTTTTGCAAAAAATAATTATTACAATTCTGACTTATCAGGGTTATGTGCAGATACATTTATCAACAACAACAGAAATCCATGAGTGTGTTTGTGTTACAAAGACAAAACATTTTCTACTGTAAATAGGCTATTATATTGATGTGCTTATAAAGACAGTATGCCTACACTTCACCTAGCAAATGAAAATAAGCCCAGATAGAACAAGGAGCACAAACATCTTTGGTACAACTTCAGCTGTGCCAGAACTATCATGGCATTATATTCTATTTCTAAGGTCTATTCTAAGGGTTTGGCTGTCTAACTACACACTGACATGCACAGCTCTCAGGGTGAGGTTCTGTCTTACAGTCTCCAGTGGCTGATGAAGTCCCTTCCATCTATGTCATGTATTACAGGTTATGGACAGATGCAGTCAGGTGGCAGGAGGGGTGGAGTGCATGACACTCCATCCTGGATATGTCCTCCAGGAGGAAGCTTTGAATTGGTCAGTAGCCTACAGAGCAGTATGAGAAGAGTGCAATTGCTGAACTTGTGCTGATATTCCAAACAAAGTGTTCTGATAACTTTCAAGTGTAAGTTCCAAGTAGAATAAACCATCCTTCACATAATACTGTAGAAGCAGTGTTCTGCTAATATAACAATGTGCAAATATGACACTTGTCTTTCATCTTCTATTGTCATTCACATCCGATATAGATACTGTAGCTATCAGCATTTTGTCTGAGGGTACATGTTAGTCGTCATCCCTTCATATGGTGTCCCATATAAGACAGTCCCCGCCCCCCTACCATTCAATAATAACAAAAAGACGACGAAAAGTAATATATGTGTCTTGTATAATTTTAAAGCTCAGTGCAAGGTCTCTCTCAGTTCAGACATCTGTATCAGCCTGTCTTTTAGTCAGGGGACTCCTTGACAAACCATCTCTCCTGTCCTCCAGCTGTATCAGCCTGTCTTTTAGTCCGGGGACTCCTTGACAAACCATCTCTCCTGTCCTCCATCTGTAGAAAAACAGGGTAGAGTTGATACACACAGCACTGATTACATTATCAGTGGTTGATAGGTGAATTCCAGGACAGACAAGTGATAGTATTTTGACCTATGACCAGATCAAACCCGAACACCCTGAAGTAGGACTGAAGCCTGGCCACGTACTTGTTCCCAGTTGTCTTCAAAGTACCATATGCAACCAGCAGGCACCATTACGACACTACTGGCCTAAAACAAGTGATTTGAAAGCAGTGTAAATTCACCTGAGAGCTTCAGGTTTTTGATAGAAGAGGTATCATTTCATATTTTTAAATGTAAGGTTGTCTAACTATACAAATACTTTTTGAGATCAACTGACACTAACCAAAGAGTTTATCAAATTGAACAACTCCTGTTTAATTTACGTTTGCTGAATGCTTGTTGACATGTTAGCTAAAAAGACTGGTACTCAGGATAGACAAGTATCACCCTTCATTTATTTTTGGCCTAGAAAATACACCGATTTTATGAGAACAGGCATGTTGTTTTAACACTAGTAGCAGAGAAATCCCACGAATGCTAGCTAGTGCTAACTAACCTAGCCCTTGATCATGACTCCCAGGTCCGTTACAGTAAAGGCAGAATGCCGCCATGACCTGAGTTATCGAGATCAAGTGCTAACCCAAACAACATACATGTTCTCATAAAAGTAGCTAGCTACCTACCTTGCAAATCCGGTTTAGTTAACAATATCTTTGTCCGAGTTGAAATGATTTTGGCTAGCATTCGTTAGCTAGAATAGGGATCTTCTCAGCAAGCTGGCTAAAGTGACATACTATCAAACCTTAGTCAGGTGCAACGTTAGCTATGCAAATCTTCCTCTCTATGACATTACACATTAGGGAGAGGCTATGTATTTAGCTAGTTACATCACAGTATCACAGTATCATAGCTAGCTACTCACCATACACTAGTCACAGCCATCATGTTATACGTTTGTTGTATGCATTAAAACTATGCACCAACTTTATGGAAGCCCATTTTCACTCCTATACTAAACAAGTGTGCGCAGTAGCAGTGCGTGGGTAAAATCACCCGGGGAAGCCAATCCAGTAAAAAAATCCATATTATAACCTGTGTTGTGATAATTGCGTTGTTTGCTCTATAATCTGTTAGTTCATATGCCTTGACACCGTGATATATCGGCCTAAGGCAGAGACAATAAAAAGACACAGTGGCAGAATAAATTCAACCACACCTTTGTTTCATTACAAAGCCGGAGAGCAACATCTGTCCGGTGAAGTCCACGAAGCATATTGCCTCAAGGAAGGTAATGTTTCCAACATTTGACTACTAAACAACTATTGATTTAGAACCACGGAGAGTAACCGCAAGTAGCAAAGAAAACAGGAGCTGCCTCCACTATTCCAGCACCATTTCAACATCATCTGATCACCTATGCTTACTCTAACAACTAAAAGATATCAACAACTATTTAGTCCAATTAACGTAAGCTAAATATGATGTGCCTGTCCATGGTACTGATTTGTGTGTGTGTGCAAAAAAATGTTGCCTCACCCTATTTGTAGAGAAACGCTAATGCCATCCTCCTCTTTTATGTTGCCTAAACGGTCTATGACTCTGTCATACAGAACACACTTTTAGTTTTTGTTGTCCTAGGCTACATGGCTAAAATACTTTCTCGCTAGCATATCTTCCTTTCATGGGCAATGATGCGCCAGGCCAGCTCGTTAAGATTAGCATACCAGATCTATCTACATGTTAAACTACCATCCTCTCAGGCCAGGGGCACAATGTATGAATTTATGGTTGGATCAGAATCAATGTTATAATCATTGGCCAGTATAGAGAATTAAGTAAAATCACAAGTCCAAACCCTTATTTCCATCCATGGCTAATTTATGAAAGGGCTAGCTAGCCACTGGAGGACAACAACACAACGAGATGCAACAATTCAAGTTTTTTTCTGTCAATAATGACGTTTGGCTTGTGATATGATTGGTCTGAAGCCAAATCCAAACTGGCATCCTTGACACTTTTTTGGTGTGCCAGGACCATTCACAGCTGAGCTCACAAAGTTTAGCTCAACGCTGATTGACTATTCTTTTTTCATCAAGGGAGGCCAAATGCTTGCTGGCTTCCCTTGCATTCAATACTACGGGCAGCAACAATATCATACTCTTTATGACCATACAGCATCAGATACATTACATTCAGCCTTGTGCAAATTGAAGGACATTTATGAAACACAGACATGAAGGATACATTTTCTTTTTATGTTCTTATATACATTTTTGGGAGAAGCCTGGCTTCTCTTGGCATCCATGAATACACGTCACTGAGTTGCAAAAATAGCTCTTTGGCCACGCACACCAGTGGAGGGTTTGGCGTCGAAAAACGGAAGCATATGCAAGACAGTACCTCAACTACATTAAAATATGGTGATGCATTTTTGATGTTATGGGGCTATTTTGCTTCCACTGGTCCTGTGACCCGTTTTAAGGTCAGTGGTATCATAAACTTTATCAAGTACCATGACATTTTAGCCAAAAACCTGGTTGCCTCTGCCAGGAGTCTGACACTGGAAATGGCCATATCAGTCTCTGGACTTCAAACCCATTGACAACCTGTGGTTTAAATTGAAGAGGGCAGTCCATAAGCACAGACAAAGGATATCAAGGATCTTGAAAGATTCTGTATGGAGGAATGGTCTATGATCCCTCCCAATGTGTTCTCCAATTACATAAAACATTTAAGAAAAAGGCTCAGTGTGTTTATCCTCGCAAGGGTAGGATGCTGGAGTACTGAAAATGGGTGCCAATAAATTTGAACCTTATCCTTACCCTACATCTCTTTCTCTGCATTATTATAAAATAATACTTTCAATTTTGAGGGGGCATACAATACAGCTCAGTATTTGTATCATTTTATACAGTCCTTTTTGCACATCTTTATCAAGGGTGCTCATAATTATGGGCATACAAGCACATTTCACCTTGAGTGAAGGTTTCTAATCAATTCAGTCAACAAGCACATACGGTACGTTCATGCCCGCCCACTCATTATTTTGTAATAGTCTATCTACTGGCCTTGAGCAACTTTAAGTACACTCACTCACAAACATCCTCCCACACCAAATACAAAAGACTGAGAGAAAAAGATGAGAGACAGAGAGAGACTGGTGTGAGAGGAGTGTTTAATAAACTGAGAAAACTCATGGGACTGTATAAGACAGATAGACATAGTGCACAAAAACATCAGAAATAGCCTAAATGGAAATTCTGCTAACCAGACATCAAAAGTGGTGGGTATGAATGATGGTGGATTGCACCCAGATGCCCCTGTAATCACAGATAAGTGCAGCTTTTATAGTAAGATACAAATTCCAGTGCATGTGCCCGTGTGCGTGCGCACGTTAGCCAAAACAGTGAGACTGCTGTGATCATCTGTATGTCTACCCTAGGGACGGTGCTGCTGTGCTGGGGTGGTAAACCGCTTTTGCGGCCTCACTGCAGCTGTGAAAAGGGCTGAGAAATCCTGCTGCTCTCTCACGCCCTGCGGACCATGCCGATCTGCAGTGGCACACAGCAACACACTCACAGGACTGGGGAGCTGGGTAAATGCTGTTATCCACTAGTGTTTATGTGATAGTTCAAACACTGCCACATCAGGCAGTGTTGGAGGAGATGATTCTCACTATGAGAAAGAAGGTCATTATCAGGTCAGAGAAACATGTCTGATCAAATGTATGCCAAGACAACCATTCAAATGTTCGGAGCAGAGAGGTGCAGTATCCCACACCTGTGAATTGCCGTTGTCCCCTGCCTCTTGCATGAACTCATATTATACTGAACACATTTGTGTCTGCTCAACCACAAACCTCCCCTGTAGGTGCTCTGAACCTGGTGATGAATGATGACTTATGATTAAATGCATTTCTATAGCTCCTTGACTCTCAAATGCTCCCAGTTCCCACATCTGTGAGTTCCTCTGCTGCACCTCTGCTGCAGAATACTGCATGACATCACCATAGAGAATGGTGTGCAGAGTCATGGTGACAAACGTGCCAGTGGAGGGTGTGTGTGTGTGTGTGTGTGTGTGTGTGTGTGTGCAGAGTCATGGTGACAAACGTGCCAGTGGAGGGTGTGTGTGTGTGTGTGTGTGTGTGTGTGTGTGTGTGTGTGTGTGTGTGTGTGTGTGTGCGTCACATGGTGGTGATGGGCTCCTGGGCCCGGACATGGAGGTGGTGACTCACACTGGCCTGAGCTGATGCTGGAGACCCTGTGGTCTGTGAGGGGGGAGGGGGGAGAGAAGGAGTGACGAGTGGGTGTACCCTGTAGCCTCCATAGAGACTAGGAGAGGGAGATGATATACAAGAGAAAATGGGAAAAATGGAATACGAGGGAAAGAGGAAAATATATGGAGAGTGGGAGGTGGATTGAAAGCTGAATGAAGTGAGTGCTGGAAGAGAGAGAAGATAGAGAGGATAGTCTGTGGGGAGATAGTGGAGTCTATGCAACCTGCAGCATCCACAGAGACTGGTAGCCTGCAGAGAGAACGGAAGGGAGGTCTGTGGATCCTGTACTGTTAGAGCAGGCAGTGCTGTGGAGGGAGACAGACAACGCTAGCTAGATGTACCCGCAGGCCTACACGCTGAAGGAGGGCACTACGTGGGCGGGGGCCATGTTTACTGGTGTAAATACAGATCCCTACTGGGAGACCGTCTCTCTGTGTGTGGATGTGATTGCACACACCGTTTACCAACAGCAAAGCTCTATCATTACTGAATAATTTGTACTGCAACTGGAGCACAGGGAGGATGAATAGGTTATACTATGTTCTTATATTCATAATGAGGGTTTGCATGCAATTAGATGCTATTTTGTTGCAACTTATTATTTTAAATTGGAGTTTCAAATTTGTGAAGACATTGAGAGCAAAGTATACTGTTTAACCCCTCTATACCTTCAGATAGGCTGTTCCTACACAGGCATATAATCACAACTCTCTGCCAGCAGACCACATGTAGCAGCTGCAGATCAATACGCCTTCAGTCCTCTACTCTGTGTGTATGACACTGGGATAACGTCAAGCTTGCTGTTGTGAGACAGTCCCTAGCCTGGAATTGAGGGTCAAAGGCAAGCACAAATGGCCCAACCTTATGACAGCAGCATTATGCCCCCATAGCAAGGACACATGGCACACACATTTTGGATTATGTAAAGTGAGTTTGGAAGAGATGAACAAATTATTGCGTCACAAAACTTTCACACCTCGGGAAAGTTAACCGGTAAAATATGTGGTTGATGCTTCAGAGGGGGTGGTGTGTATGTGTTGCCTTCCTCAGAGCCTTTATAATCTCCCTGAAGCACGTGAAGGGTTGTGATTTCCCATTCATGTGTAAATGTAGGCTACCGTACGCCAGTGTTTTCCATTGAGTAAGTGCATTAAAGTCTGAGTGGTTGGAAACAGCATGGAGGCGCCATGTGGACTCATCAATCATCTCATAGCTTGATAAGTAAATTATTTCTCATTTAGAGATGATTTCCCTGCAAGGGCACATAATTAAGTAATGCCAATTAATTAGAAAATACCCGTATGATTTGGTAACGAGGGTATGTGTAGACATGCACACACAGTACATACATATCTGTGATTTACTGTGGAGTAAACGTGGAGAGAGAAAAAAAATAATGATTTTCCCCGCATTTCAAATTTGACATGGATATCCTCACTGCAGACATATATATGATTTTGTTTCAATTATGTATCTAAAACATGACTACAGCTATACATTCACACAACAGCATGAAACATCCATCACCTACAATTTTAGCGGGAAACGGCTGACCCAGCAAATAAAGGTGGAGGTGAATTTCAGTCTGTAGCGCGTCCCCCGATAATGCTGAAGTCTACAGAAAAGGAAGAGGAAGGCGAGGGGCTGGAAAATGAATTGCAGCAAATAATACAAACACACTGAGACCACCATGAGAAATAGCCTTGATACCTGGCTATATCTGTATTCAACAAGGCTACATAGTAACTACCATGCAAGACAACCATTGGCATAAAGACCACATGGGAAATAGGTTGCACTGTTTTGGTCTGTGGTTCTCCAGTCCCTGTGGGTGTCAGTAAGAGGGTGGATAGTGGCTGGAGCTTACTGGGTCAGTAACATCATCATCACACCTTGCCCCAGTCAGATACTGCCTGTCCCTTATCCCTGGCTTAAAACACAGCGAAACTTGGCTCTGGCCACTAGGCCAGCAAAGCCCTGTATTAGTAGTGGCTAACCCACTGGATCTCCTGCCCTCCTGCTCTGCTCAAGACAGTAGGGACAGATCCAACCGGACAGCCATGGCATTTAGATGCGCTAACATGGATTCTGTATAATGCCCATAGAGGATACACAGTTTCTCAACAAAGCCCCAGCTAAGGGAATTATACAAGTGGACAGTGCCTTCAGAAAGTATTCACAATCCTTGACTTTTTCCACATCTTGTTGTGTTAGATCCTGAATTAAAAATTAATCAAATTAAGATTTTGTGTCACTGTCCTACACTCAATATCCCACAATGTCAAAGTGGAATTTCTTTTTTTTGAAATTTTTACAAATTAGTAATGAATAAAAAGCTGAAATGTTCTGACTCAATAAGTATTCAACCGCTTTGTTATGGCAAGCTTAAGTTCGAGTAAAACTTGCTGAACAAGTCACATAATAAGTTGCATGGACTCTGTGTGCAATAATAATGTTTAACATGATTTTTTAATGACTACCTCATCTCTGTATGCCATACAATTAACTGTAAGGTCCCTCAGTAGAGCAGTGAATTTCAAACACAGATTCAACCACAAAGACAGGGAGATGTCCAATGCCTTGCAAAGAAGGGCACCTATTGGTAGATGGGTAAAAAAAAAGCAGACATGTAATATCCCTTTGAGTATGGTGAAGTTACTAATTACAGTTTGGAGGGTGTATCAATACACCCAGTCACTACAAAGATACAGGCAAAGATTTATAACTAAAACAAGATAGACCACTGCCTGTTTCCAATGGGAACAAATGAGTCATAGTGGGCAGAACAAGCAAGGAGGTGGGAAGAGCCAAGCACACGCTAGCGAGATCCTATTGGCGCGTTCCAGCATGTATCTGCATATTTCCATTAGGGAACGCCTACTATGCGATGTGTGCATGTCCAATAACTAAATTCACCTTTGCACTCCTACACTGTGTAATTTTTTACAACTTTGGTGAATTGTAAAGTCTACAGAACTTAGTCCACTCTGTTCATAGCAGATTTTAGTTTTGGGAACAGAAAACTCTATTGAGAGCAAATGTTTCATCAATGAGAAAATGTGCAGAATGTCAGACAAAAATCCATCTGGTTCCATTTTCTCCCACTACCCGCCAGTGGGCTTCCTCTCACTGCCATAACTGGTAGTGAGTGGAATCGCCAAGCGGATGCTTCACATTTATATATATCCAGTGAAATATCTGTATGATTGTTCTATCTGTGATACAGGCGTCCATCCTAAATCAGTTTCCGGAGAGGAAGGAAACCGTTCAGGGATTTCACAATGAGGCCAATGGTGACTTTAAAACAGTTACAGAGTTTAATGGCTGTGATAGGAGATAACTGAGGATGAATCAACAACATTGTAGTTACTCCACAATACTAACATAAATGACAGAGTGAAAAGGAAGCCTGAACAGAATAAAAAATATTCAAAACATGCATCCTGTTTGCAACACGGCATAAATTAAAACTGTAAAAAATTGGCAAAAAATCTACTTTATGTCCTGAATACAACGCGTTATGTTTGGAGCAAATCCAAAAGAACACATCCCTGAGTACCACTCAGCATGGTGTTGGCTGCATCATGTTATGGGTATGCTTGTCATTAAAATAAATGGAATAGAGCTAAGTACAGGCAAAATCTTAGAGGAAAACCTGGTTCAGTCTGCTTTCCAACAGACACAAGGCCAAATATAAGCTGAGTATACAAAACATTAAGAACACCTGCTCTTTCCATGACAGACTGACCAGGTGAATCCAGGTGAAAGCTATGACCCTTATTGATGGCACTTGTTAAATACACTTGAATCAGTGTAGATGAAGGGGAGGAGACAGGTTAAAGAAGATTTTAAGGCTTGAGACATGGATTGTGTATGTGCCATTCAGAGGGTGATGCCTTTGAACGGGGGTATGGTAGTAGGTGCCAGGCTCACCGGTTTGTGTCAAGAACTGCAACACTGTTGGGTTTTTCTGTCAAGAATGGTCCACCACCCAAAGGAAATTCAGCCAACTTGGCACACACTACCGGTCAAAAGTTTTAAAACACCGACTCATTCAAGGATTTTTCTTCATTTTTACCTTTTTCAACATTGTAGAATAATAGTGAAGACATCAAAACGATTAAATAACATATATGGAATCACGTAGTAACCAATTTTTTTTTAAACAAATCAAAATATATTTTATATTTGAGATTCTTCAAATAGCCACCCTTTGCCTGGATGACAGCTTTGCACACTCTTGGTATTTTTCTCAACCAGCTTCATGAAGTAGTCACCTGGATTGCATTTCAATTAACAGGTGGGCCTTAAAAGCTAATTTGTGGAATTGATTTCCTTCTTAATGCGTTTGAGCCATTCAGTTGTGTTGTGACAAGGCAGGGGGGAATACAGAAGACAGCCCTATTTGATAAAAGACCACGTCCATATTATGGCAAGAACAGCTCAAATAAGCAAAGAGAAATGACAGTCCATCATCACTTTAAGACACGGTCAGTCAATACGGAAAATGTCAAGTACTTTGAAAGTTTCTTCAAGTGCAGTCGCAAAAACCATCAAGCGCTTTGATGAAACTGGCTCTCATGAGGGCCACCACAGGAATGGAAGACCCAGAGTTACCTCTGCTGCAGAGGATAAGTTCATTAGAGTTACCAGCCTCAGAAATTGCAGCCCAAATAAATGCTTTACAGAGTTCAAGTAACAGAGACATCTCAACATCAACTGTTTAGAGGAGACTGAGTGAATCAGGCCTTCATGGTCAAATTGCTGCAAAGAAACTACTACTAAAGGACACCAATAAGAAGAAGAGACTTGTTTGGGCCAAGAAACACAAGTAATGGACATTAGACCTATGGAAATTTGTCCTTTGGTCTGGAGTCCAAACTTGATATTTTTGGTTCCAACCGCCGTGTCTTTGTGAGATGCGGTGTGGGTGAATGGATGATCTCCGCATGTGCGGTTCCCAATGTAAAGCCTGGAGGAGAAGGTGTTGGGGTGCTTTGCTGGTGACACTGTCTGTTATTTATTTAGAATTCAAGACACACTTAACCAGCATGGCTATCACAGCAATATGCAGCGATACACCATCCCATCTGGTTATGGCTTAGTGGGACTATCCTTTGTTTTTCAACAGGACAATGACCCAATACACCTCCAGGCTGTGTAAGGGCTAGTTTACCAAGAAGGAGAGTGATGGAGTGCTGAATCAGATGACCTGGCCTCCACAATCCCCCGAACTCAACCAAATTGAAATGGTTTGAGATAAGTCAGACAGCAGAGTTAAGGAAAAGCAGCTAACAAGTGCACAGCATATGCGGGAACTCCTTCAAGACTGTTGGAAAAGCATTCCTCATGAAGCTGGTTGAGAGAATGCCAAGAGTGTGCAAAGCTGTCATCAAGGCAAAGGGTGGCTTTGTTCAACACTTTTTTGGTTACTACATCATTCCATGTGTTGTTTCATAGTTTTCATGTCTTCACTATTATTCTACAAAGTAGAAAATAGTAAAAATGAAGAAAAACCCTTGAATGAGTAGGTGTTCTAAACCTTTTGAGTGGTAGTGTAAGTGTGGGAAGCATTGCAGTCAACATGGGCCAGCATCCCTGTGAAATGCTTTCAACACCTTGTAGAGTCCAGCCCCCAATGAATTTGAGACTGTTCTGGGGGAAGGGGGGGGGGGGGGGGGGGTGCAACTCAATTTTAGGAATGTGTTCTTAATGTCTTGTACCCTCAGTGTATATATGTAGACTAGAAACACAATAAAGCCATCTTGTCTTGCCCAAGGTTTTATTATGTATAGCAATGCCCACACTAATACCAAAGCAGCCATTGTAAAGTGATTTAGCTGTGCTCTTGGGTGACATGAGAACAGTGTGGACCTGAGCCAGCAACCCTCTGCTTAACGCCACACCACCTCATCTGTTCTCATGTCTTGGCTGGAGCACTAACAGGGTTAAATTAAATGTAGCAGTGGAGGGGGGGGGTCTAGTAATTATCATGTCTAGCAATTATCAACAATGAACTTAACAGAGCTTCCCTGTGGCTCAGTTGGTAGAGCATGGTGTTTGCAACGCCAGCAAGGTGTGTGCAACGCCAGGGTTGTGGGTTCGATTCCCACGGGGGGCCAGTACAAAAACAAAAAAAAAATGCATGAAATGAAATGTATGCATTCACTACTGTAAGTCGCTCTGGATAAATGCTAAATGACTAAAATGTAATGTATTCAAAAGATCAATGTGCAAATATTGTACAATCCAGATTTGCAAAGCTCTTAGAGACTTACGCAGAAAGACTCACAGCTGTAATAACTGCCAAAGGTGATTTGAACATGTATTGACTTAGGGGGTGTGACTATTTATGTAAATGTGAGATTTCATTTTCAATACATTTACAAACACATGTTTTCACTTTGTTATTTGAGGATATTTTGTGTAGATGGGTGAGAAAAAAATGATACTGTATTTAATCAATTTTGAATTCAGGCTGTAACACAACAGAATGTGGAATAAGTCAAGGGGTATGAATACTTTCTGAAGGCACTGTATTTGCCAACTGTACACAAAGTGTGCAATTCTAGGCAATTCACATCACACACAGCAATTCTCTATTGAAACGAGAACATTTATTTGAATTCAAAAGGTCATTAAAAGCTCTGTAGTAAAGACTAGGTGTTGTGGGTAGTGTGCTAGATTTGAAGCACCGACAAGGAACAATGGCATACAGAAATGGATTATAATTAAATGAGGGAAAAACAGTCACCTTTCATTGGTTGTTTGTTTGATATGCAAATTTGCAGCATGTGTATGACAGAATGATTATTGGGCCCCTGGCAGCACAAAACCACAGCATTATTAAAACAAACAAGCTTGACATTCAGCTCTATGGGAACGTTTCACCCCTTTCTCATTCCCTGCAGTTCTGCAACAGCAGTTTATTAAAACCTAATGGGAACAGCGATATCTTGGCAGGCTGGGGAGCACAGGCATGGCACAGTCAACATGAATTAAACTCCACTTACATTAACATAGGAGAACAGGATGAGGACCGTAGTTGCCAGGGCCCAGCTCACGCTGTCAACGCATGTTGTGATTGATTTGAGAAAAATATGTTGGCTGTACTGTCCTCAGAACTACACAGCTGCTTTGATTTCTTTCGCTGGAATTGTAAAAAAGAAAAAAGTAATGGTTTTGAAATATTTTCCCTCAGCTTCTCCATTTTTATGGTTGATTATGTGCTACTGTAGTCTACACATCATCCCTTCAGCAATGTACTTATGACAGAGTTTCCCAAACTCCTGGGACACCCTGAGTGCACGTTTCGTTTTTATCCCCAGCACTACACATCTGATTCAAATAAATCAAAGCTTGATGATTAGCTGATTATTTGAATCAGCTGTGTAGTGCTAGGGCAAAAAACTAAATGTGCCCCCAGGGGGGTCCCAAAGCTGTGTTTGGGAAACCTGTACTATGAGATAGGTGTTAAACCTGCTCATTGTCTCCTCCATGAACTAGGCTGCTGTGCTGAATGACCATGCAAATGAATAATACTCCTCTAGCTAGTTATTAGTCCTCATCCGAGGCAGGTGAATCCGACAGGTTCAGGTAGACTAATGAGTGAGGAAGCTCTGATGCAGTCCTGCCGTGTAGAGAGAGAGGGAGGGAGGAGAGGATTTCCTCTTGACAGCTGTGCTGCCTGTCTCTGTTTGCAGCCTGCCTTAGAGTTGGCCTGTGTACCACTAGGGCATCTAATGAGCAAAGACAAACACGCTGCCCACTACTACATGCTAGAGCAGGCCTCAGGCCAACGCTCACAAACTGTCTGTCACGGCCACCCAGTTTACGCTCCACGAACAGGCCACGGCTGTGTATACATTGTGTCATCCCATTAAGCGAGAGTGAATGTGTGTTTAGGCTGTATACACTGGGCTATAGTGTAGTATTTGTTCCCATAGAGACTTCCTAAATCTGAGCCTGGCATAAATCTGCCACTGTTTACACCAGGGGTGGGCAATTCCAGTTCTCGAGGGCCTGATTGGTGTCACAGTTTTGCCTCAGCCACATCTAACACACCTGAGTCCAATAATCACCTAATCGTGATATTCAGTTTAGAATGCAATGTGATTAATCAGCTGTGTTTGCTAGGGATGGAGAAACCGTATGGCACCAATCAGGCCCTGGAGGACTGGAGTTGAGTTGCCCACCGCTGGTCTACAATTTAAACCAACTGTTCCACTAACACCACCAGAGATAGAGTGGCAGGACAAATGGCCATGGCTCTTCCCAGACACGGGTTCTCTTCCTCTTTACCTGCTGTTAATGGGAAGACTGGTTGTAGCCTTCAGAAAGAGAAATAAACCTGTGCAGTGGTGTGTTTCATTCCATGTGTTTCATTCCATTCCATCTACTCCATTCCAGCCATTACTATTAGCCATCCTCCCCTCACCAGCCCCCACCGCACCACCGGTGACTAATCCACCCCCACTGCACCACCAACACCGCAGTCCTCCATCTTAACAGATGAAGTCTTCTCCAAAGACAGCGAGAGGGAGAACAGAGGCATTCGGGTCAGATATTGATAGGGCCCTCAAGGCACATAGGCAAACAGCCAGGAAGAGAGAATGCGAAAATGTGACTTGTGTGTGTTCGGGAAGAGAGCTTAAAGATTGAACGGGGGAATGAGGGATGGTGTGTAACATGTGATTACAGTTTCAATTTGGAGCTGTCAGGAGTAAATAAGGAGTGCATGGGTGGAGAGCTGCCTTGCCTTCTGAGGCAGCTCTTTCCTCCCATTACTATCAAAGGAAGATAGCCTTAAAACTGTGTGGAACTGGAAAGAGATAAACACAATACAGATTTTAAAAGGCAAATGTCCAACTGATGGAAACGTATGAGCCAAGTGTGGATTTATGGAAGAAATATATTTCATGAGGACTGTATTGCGTAAAGGCACTCTGCTCAGTCCAGATACAAAGCACTCGCTCTTATTAGCAGAGCTATAGGGCGCACAGTTAATGTGTTGTGAAATCTGTCGATGTCTTGTAATGTTTTTAAAATTGTATAATGCCCTTCATTTTGCTGGACCCCAGGAAGAGTAGCTGCTGCATTGGCAGCACCTAATGGCGATCCTTAATAAATACAAATAGCATCATACCTGCAATCAGCTTCTCAATTATACCATTCCTCCTCATTCTCAAGAACTTCTGTAGTCTGTAAAGAATCCTAAAAATTCTGGTCTAATATATTCCAGCGGCAGATGTGTCATAGAGAATTATACTCAGCAGGAAGGTCAAGTCATACAGGAGCTTAGAGAAAAAGGGAGATGGGCTATTCCCAGCAACAGTTTTCTACAGAGCCAAAAATATATGGCTGTTTTTTCCGTAATACAAACTTCCTCTCAGCAACATGTGTATCCTTTATTTGAAAATGTTTAGTCAAGTGTCATACTGCAGCTACGGTACGAGATGCAACTGGAGGGTAACAATTGCTCATGCTGCCCACCCCTCCGGGGTTTATTTCAATTGTTAGAATGCTAATATCAATAAGCCTATTATGTTAAAAACTAGCAGAAATATATATATTTTTATTTAACTAGGCAAGTCAGTTAAGAACAAATTCTTATTTACAATGACGGCCTAGGAACAGTGGGTTAACTGCCTTGTTCAGGGGCAGAACAACAGATTTTTACCTTGTCAGCTCGGGGATTTGATCTAGCAACCTTTTGGTTACTGGCCGAAAGCTTTAACCAGTAGGCTACCTGCCCTAAACAGCAATGGCGTCTTACCAGCCTCAGCCCATGGCGGTGTGAGTGCCTCAGAACATAAACAGAAACAGAAACGTAAACAGAAACATAAAGAATTGTGCTCAATGTGTTTGGGAAATGAATCATTTGAAATTCCAATGTGCTCTTAGAACAATAGACCACAGGCTATCTATATGTACTGCATCAGATAGCCTTAGCCTATGACATTTAAGGCTAAATATGCATGTTCTTTGTTCTGTAAAAGCTGTAATAGAAATGTATCGCCTTGATTATGGCTCCTAGTGTGTGTGTGTGTGTGTGTGTGTGTGTGTGGGGCTATGTGTGAAAATCTACCTGAGAGTAATGTAACGATTTACATGGATCAGCGAGGCCACACAATGGCCACCCACACAGTATGCAGATTGAGGCAGAGCCGAGACAAGAGGATGGTGGGTGGATTAGAAAGCGTCAGTGAGACTCTAATTTCTCTGTGTTTTACAGGAGGATTTCACACAAGGACAGGAATTCAGATGGACACAAAGAAGACACGCTCTACAATCTGCATTTACTTGAGAAATGGTATCACCGGGTGTACAGCTCTGAAATTGGTTTTTAGATTACATTAAAACTTCTTCAGGATTGGTGGGTCCCCTGCGGTACGGTTGAGCTAACGTAGGCTAATGCGATTAGCATGAGGTTGTAACAAGAACATTTCCCAGGACATAGACATGTCTGATATTGACAGAAAGCTTAAATTCTTGTTAATCTAACTGCACTGTCCAATTTACAGTAGCTATTACAGTGAAATAATACCATGCTACTGTTTGAGGAGAGTGCACAGTTTTGAAGATGAAAAGTTATTAATAAACAAATTAGGCAGTCTTGATACAAAATTTAACAAATGCAATGGTTTATTGGATCAGACTAAAAATGTGGACATACACTGCTGCCATCTAGTGACCAATATCTAAATTGCACCTGGGCTGGAATAATACATTATGGCCTTTCTCTTGCATTTCGAAGATGGTACAAAAAAAGACAAATAAACTTTTGTATTATCTTTTACCAGATCTGTGTTATATTCTCCTACATTCCTTTCACATTTCCACAAACTTCAGTGTTTCCTTTCAAATGGTACCAAGAAAATGCATATCCTTGCTTCTGGGCCTGAGCTACAGGCAGTTAGATTTGGGTATGTCATTTTAGGCGAAAATTGAAAAAAAGGGGACGATCCTCAAGAGGATTTATTAAGTAGGCTTCATGAGAATGAGAAACCATCTCACTTGCAGAATGATTACTTTCTCTCTATGAATATACGCTGATACACACACCCATGCATATAACGTGCACTTGTCCTCACACACATGCACACGCTCCCATGCACTCACACATGTGCACTCACATGCAAGGCATGAATATCCCTGACTGGCTTTTTTTGTGAGAGAATGTGTACTGTAGAGCATGCTGACCACTGCTACATTTCATTTAAGCCTGTTAGTGCTGCAGCCAAGCCATGAGAACAGATGAGGTGGTGTGGCTTTAAGCAGAGGGTTGCTGGCTCAGATCCACACTGTTCTCACATCATCCATAAGCACAACTAAATCACTTTTCAATGGCTGCTTAGGTATTGCTGTGGGCATTGCTATACATAATAAAACCTTGGGCAAGATGGCTTTGTGTTTCTAGTTTATACACAGTGTACAAGACATTAGTTGTGTCTTGTACACTTGACACAACCATAGTTGTGTCAAGTTGGCTGGATGTCCTTTGGGTGGTGTACCATTCTTGATACGGGAAACTGTATGAAAAACCAAGCAGAGCTGCAGTTCTTGACACACACCAGTGCGCCTGGCACTTACCATACCCCCGTTCAAAAGCACTTCATATTTTGTCTTGTCCATTCACCCTCTGAATGGCACACATACACAATCCATGTCTCAATTGTCTCAAGGCTTAAAAATGCTTCTTTAACCAGTCTCCTCCCCTTCATCAAAACTGATTTAATTAAGTGGATTTAACAAGTGACATCAATAAGGGATCATAGCTTTCACGTGAATTCACCTGGTCAGTCTATGACATGGAAAGAGCATTCCTAATGTTTTGTACACTCAGTGTATATCAGCTATTGTATTGTTAGAGCACAGTGCTCTGAATGACACCAACCTCAGAAAACTACATTTCATAGAAGAAAAACGAACATGAAAATAGCTGCCATTATGAAACCTCTCATTTCAACATTATTTTCCTTATTTGCAGCTTATGGTTTGTTTTGTTGTGAGTGAAGGTAGTTGGACTCGTTTTCATGACTAGTGGTTCAACAGTCCTGCTCAGAGCCCACTGCCCACGGCTTCTTACGTAAGGACCCTGGCTGAGTTGTCAAGTTCTGTTGGAGTCAGAGCACAGAAAAAGCCAGTCTGATGCCTCAAACTCCTCCTGTCTCTCTATGGGCCACAGTGCTTCAAAAACACACTGCTACACTCACCCCGATAGCTCCCTGGTTCTGAAGTCTGTAGTTTAAGTCTTAGTATCTGTCATCATTTTCCCATTCCAAAACAAATAGCATGACTGGCAGAGCATTAATTCTATTCAAGATGACAAATACCAATATTGGGAGCACACAAGCATAGAGATAATATAGATTGTCTTGGCCTTCCAGAGTATATATCATCACGCTTTTAGGGAGCCATAAATTCTCTCTTGGCTGCACAATGAAATAAATAGCTGTTATGTCAACTGCTAGCCAAGGCAAGATGAAAACTTAAACACAAGAGTCTTTTGGTGAACAAATTATGAAAGGAGATCTCTAAGCTACAAAGCAATAAGGCTGTGGAATATTTTATTTTCCCGATGGCATAGGCCTACGTCCTTTGAAATGATTGTCAGAAACAGAAGCTGTTTCTGCTTGCTTCACGGAGAAACATCCACACATAAATCTCACATCATCCAAGTTTAATTTCCTGTTGGCAGACCAATCAGAAATCTCATCTCCAGACCCTAGGGCAGTGAAAACCAGCTCTCGATGAGGTTATTGAAACATGAGTGTAACACTCCACTCCTCCACATGCTCTCCCCCAGCTCCATCAGATAAAACTAAGGCTATGCTCTCGTCTCAAACACAAAACTTTGGGCAGTCACTGTGTGTACAGGGCCACAGGGGAAATCCATATTTGTCATGAGTTGAATCATTTATCGATTGTCTCCCAGCATCGCTCAGGCAACTGGGAAATGGCCAGTTCTACTTCCTGTGCACAGACAGAACAGGGGTTTCAGGTTTCATTAGTCATATGTATGGGATACACATGGTAAACACCATCCAACTAAATGCTTACTGGCAGGTTCCAAAAACAATAAGAAATAATACAAACAAAGTAAATGGCTCAGTAGAATACAATAAATAATTTAGCATAAGTCTAATACAGGAAGGAACAATTTATAGTGCAATATTTAGACGTGTTTTGGGAAGGGGGGGATTGGGGGGCTAGTTAAAAATTGCACAGTATTTAGAAATCATAATGAGTCTGGTAGCAGCAGTTGTGATGTGTGTAGCATTAATGTGTCTGTGTAGCATGAATGTGTGTAGCATGAATGTGTGTTGTAAGGTGCAGAGAATCAGAGCAGGTGGTCAGTCCAGTTCAAGTGTTCAGCTGTCTGATGGCTTGTAGATAGAAACTGTTCCGGAGCCTGTCTGCCCAACAGTAAGGGAGAGAACAGCTCGTGGCTGGGGTGTGTGGGGTCCTTGATGATGCTGCGAGCCTTAGTCAGGCACCGTTTCAAGTCCTAGGCTGTAATCATCACCTGGGGCTTTCTCCTATAGAGCTCCATTTTTATGGAATGGTCTGCCTACCAATGTGAGAGACGCAGACTCAGTCTCAACCTTTAAGTCTTTACTGAAGACTTATCTCTTCAGTAGGTCCTATGATTAAGTATAGTCTGGCCCAGGAGTGTGAAGGTGAACGGAAAGGCTGGAGCAACGAACCGCCCTTGCTGTCTCTGCCTTGCCGGTTCCCCTCTTTCCACTGGGATTCTCTGCCTCTAACCCTTTTACAGGGGCTGAGTCACTGGCTTACTGGTGTTCTTCCATGCCGTCCATGGGAGGGGTGCGTCACTTGAGTGGGTTGAGTCACTGACGTGGTGTTCCTGTCTGGGTTGGCGCCCCCCCTTGGGTTGTGCCATGGCGGAGATCGTTGTGGGCTATACTCGGCCTTGTCTTAGGACGGTAAGTTGGTGGTTGGAGACATCCCTCTAGTGGTGTGGGGGCTGTGCTTTGGCAAAGTGGGTGGGGTTATATCCTGCCTGTTTGGCCCTGTCCGGGGGTATCATCGGATGGGGCCACAGTGTCTTCTGATCCCTCCTGTCTCAGCCTCCAGTATTTATGCTGCAGTAGTTTGTGTGTCGGGGGGCTAGGGTCAGTCTGTTACATCTGGAGTATTTCCCTTGTCTTATCCGGTGTCCTGTGTGAATTTAAATATGCTCTCTCTAATTCTCTCTTTCTCTCTTTCTTTCTCTCGGAGGACCTGAGCCCTAGGACCATGCCTCAGGACTACCTGGTATGATGGCTCCTTGCTGTCCCCAGTCCACCTGGCCGTGCTGCTGCTCCAGTTTCAACTGTTCTGCCTGCGGCTATGGAACCCTGACCTGTTCACCGGACGTGCTTGTTGCACCCTCGACAACTACTATGATTATTATTATTTGACCATGCTGGTCATTTATGAACATTTTAACATCTTAACATCTTGACCATGTTCTGTTATAATATCCACCCTGCACAGCCAGAAGAGGACTGGCCACCCCTCATAGCCTGGTTCCTCTCTAGGTTTCTTCCTAGGTTTTTGGCCTTTCTAGGGAGTTTTTCCTAGGGAGTTTTTCCTAGCCACCGTGCTTCTTTCACATGCTTTGCTTGCTGTTTGGGGTTTTAGGCTGGGTTTCTGTACAGCACTTTGAGATATCAGCTGATGTACGAAGGGCTATATAAATACATTTGATTTGATTTTGCTTCAAGGAGACCACCATCATCCCAGTGCCCAAGAAAAACAAGGTAACATGCCCAAATGACTATCGCCCCATCGCACTCACCCTGGTGAGAGGCTGGTCATGGCCCACATCAAGGCCAACATACCAGGCACACTGGACCCACTCCAATTATCCTACCGCTCCATCAGATCCAAGGAAGATTCCATATCCATCGCCATTCACCCGGCCATAACACATCTGGACAAGAGGAACACCTACAGTGGGGAGAACAAGTATTTGATACACTGCCAATTTTGCAGGTTTTCCTACTTACAAAGCATGTAGAGGTCTGTCATTTTTATCATAGGTACACTTCAACTGTGAGAGACGGAATCTAAAACAAAAATCCAGAAAATCACATTGTATGATTTTTAAGTAATTAATTTGCATTTTATTGCATGACATAAGTATTTGATACATCAGAAAAGCAGAATTTAATATTTGGCACAGAAACCTTTGTTTGCAATTACAGAGATCATAAGTTTCCTGTAGTTCTTGACCAGATTTGCACACACTGCAGCAGGGATTTTGGCCCACTCCTTCATACAGACCTTCTCCAGATCTTTCAGGTTTCGGGGCTGTCGCTGGGCAATACGGACTTTCAGCTCCCTCCAAAGATTTTCTATTGGGTTCAGGTCTGGAGACTGACTAGGCCACTTCAGGACCTTGAGATGCTTCTTACGGAGCCACTCCTTAGTTGCCCTGGCTGTGTGTTTCGGGTCATTGTCATGCTGGAAGACCCAACCAGACCCATCTTCAATGCTCTTACTGAGGGAAGGAGGTTGTTGGCCAAGATCTCGCAATACATGGCCCCATCCATCCTCCCCTCAATACGGTGCAGTCGTCCTGTCCCCTTTGCAGAAAAGCATCCCCAAAGGATGATGTTTCCACCTCCATGCTTCACGGTTGGGATGGTGTTCTTGGGGTTGTACTCATCCTTCTTCTTCCTCCAAACACGGCGAGTGGAGTTTAAACCAAAAAGCTCTATTTTTGTCTCATCAGACCACATGACCTTCTCCCATTCCTCCTCTGGATCATCCAGATGGTCATTGGCAAACTTCAGACGGGCCTGGACATGCACTGGCTTGAGCAGGGGGACCTTGCGTGTGCTGCAGGATTTTAATCCATGACAGCGTAGTGTGTTACTAATGGTTTTCTTTGAGACTGTGGTCCCAGCTCTCTTCAGGTCATTGACCAGGTCCTGCCGTGTAGTTCTGGGCTGATCCCTCACCTTCCTCATGATCATTGATGCCCCACGAGGTGAGATCTTGCATGGAGCCCCAGACCGAGAGTGATTGACCGTCATCTTGAACTTCTTCCATTTTCTAATAATTGCACCAACAGTTGTTGCCTTCTCACCAAGCTGCTTGCCTATTGTCCTGTAGCCCATCCCAGCCTTGTGCAGGTCTACAATTTTATCCCTGATGTCCTTACACAGCTCTCTGGTCTTGGCCATTGTGGAGAGGTTGGAGTCTGTTTGATTGAGTGTGTGGACAGGTGTCTTTTATACAGGTAACGAGTTCAAACAGGTGCAGTTAATACAGGTAATGAGTGGAGAACAGGAGGGCTTCTTAAAGAAAAACTAACAGGTCTGTGAGAGCCGGAATTCTTACTGGTTGGTAGGTGATCAAATACTTATGTCATAAAATGTCAATAAAATGCAAATTAATTACTTAAAAATCATACAATGTGATTTTCTGGATTTTTGTTTTAGATTCTGTCTCTCACAGTTGAAGTGTACCTATGATAAAAATGACAAACCTCTACATGCTTTGTAAGTAGAAAAACCTGCAAAATCGGCAGTGTATCAAATACTTGTTCTCCCCATTGTACATGAGAATGCTGTTCATTGACTACAGTTCAGGATTCAACCCTACTGTTCCCTTCAAGCTCAACACCAAGCTCAGAGTCCTGGGTCTGGACACCACCCTCTGCAACTGAATCCTGGACTTCCTGATGGGCAGACTACAGGCTGTGAGGATTGGCAACACCACCTCCTCCACACTCTTAACACAGCCCAGCCCCCCCCCCCCCCCCCCCCCCCCCCCCCCCCCCCCAGAGGTGTGTCCTCAGCCCTCTTCTGTACTCCCTGTTCACCCACAACTGTGTGGCTTTGCATGACATCAACTCCACTGACGACACCACGGTTGCAGGCCTGATAACCAACAACGACGAGTCTTCCCTATAGGCTGATGTAAGTGAACTGGAATTGTGGTGACTTCAGGAAGACTAAAGGGGAAGGTTAAACACTCACTCTGAATATTACCATCCCCGTCACTGCATCCTTAGTGTACAGTTCCAGGCTGTCAGGCAGAGATCATCTTAGGGCTGTAGGGGATGAATACAACCCTCACTACAGAGCCCTACACTACGTACATGCACCAAAGGCGGCATTAACGCTAAAATAAAGACAGCACTTCTAAAAGCCTCATTTCACACCATAGCCTGCTGAATTTGCAAGATATCTAAATGAAAGTGTTCAGCACAAATTAAAAAGTGCCACTGACACGCCCATGGATTGATGTGTCAGCATTGTCTCAATGAAGAGTTCGGCGTTCGACTAGCCACGTGTGACGTGCACGCGCAGTTACAAGTTTGCTAGAGTGAGCGGCAGGCGGACGAGCAATATCCACCGTTGTAGTACGGCTGAAGCCTGAGCTGGAATATGAAGCTAACTGAAGCTGTCTAGCTTTAGAAAACCCTGAGTAGATTGAGCTTCAGCTCTAGAATACCCCACAGGCGTTGCATTACCTTTGTTTATATTGCATAGACCCCGTAGACTGAGGAATAGGGCACTTCATGACAAATGGTCATAAACTGACAGGCTATCGACATCAGTATCCACCCCATTAATATTGCATTACTAGCGTCCTACACCGGGCTGTCACATTGCACATCAATTAATCATATTCTATGTGAAAAAAAAAAGTGAGGGAATGAGATCTTCTGGATGATGTATCTCTACCCAGCTCTCCCTTCATCTTTCTGCAATACATTCTGGAGCGACGAGCACCTTCAAATCACTAATCCATAAGCATATACAGTACGAAATTGTAATCTAGTAACTAATTGGATTGCATTGCACTCTGTGGTGCTGCGTATGTTAATCAGTGTAATCCCAGCAAAGCCTGTCTAAATGCAGTTTTAAAATGGCTGTAGTTGGCCATCAGATTAATAGGAGCTAGTTTGATGTTTGGATCCGAGGCCAGAAGTTGTAAGCTACAAGCAAGAGGTCTCTATACATTATTCATGGTGAAAGTCCAAAAAGAACGAAACAGTATTGTTTGAGGTACCTTTTTTATTTTACACCAGTTTAAATGTACAAGGGATAAAAAGAGCAACATGTCATAAATTGTCCTCTCAATTATCTTGTAATAAAGTCAGCATGATGTAATCAAAGTGACACTAACTGCAGGTGTTATGGGCATACTGAATCAAAGAGTCTGTCCTCTACTCAAGCAAATGACAATCAGAACAGGCCATCTGGCCCTAATTGGGAAATATAGGGACTTAACAAGCCGTCTCCACTCTCAAACTGTGAGCCTCAGTGTGTGCTACTGCGCAGCCCTTTGATACACAGACAGTTTAGACATTATCCATGCATTCATACTTCACTCATTAACAACTTGAAAGAATCTCAGTCTGGAATGTATGCAGCAGGGGCAGTGTCCTCTTATGATCACAGAGTCAGGCTGAGGGGGAAAGGTGTTACTGATTACATTGGACCAGCTACTTTCAGGACTGAAAGTACAGCTAGACCTTTTATTCCTGTATGAAGGTATGATAGCCACTAGAAGCACGTGGTTAAGCTAAACCCAGATAGTCTAATGGCCTTCAGTGCATTTAGATTATTTTGATTTCAACCCAGTTTCTCTAGCTGGAATAAGGGAGACTGGGATTAAATCAAGGACACCGCCATCTTTGGTGGCCTGATTGTGAGTGACAAGGTCCTTAGGTAACCGTGCTAGTCATCTCTGGAGGGTCCCATCACGCAAGTGCACTTAAATCAACATTGATGGACGAAAATGTTAATTCTCTGCATTTGTCCCGGTCCTTTTTACCCAGCCAGTGCCATTCCTAGCCTCTGGGCTCTGTGTGCTCAGGGAGGACTGTCTCAGTCCCTCCTTACACCCAATAAAACATTCACACAGATGATTGATGGCTGTTTAAAGCCAAGGGGACTACTGGTCATTAGGGGGAGGTGAAGCCCTGTGAGAGAGGTGTGTAGGGAAAGAGAAGACCAAAATAGTGAGACAGGGAGAGTGAGCACCAGGACCTTTGTAGCCTGACAGTCACATTGTAATCCAGCAGATAATAGCCTACAGGTCAGAGTGCATGGGGCACAGGCAGCACCTGCAGTCAGTCAAGGTGACAATGTGCAGATGGCTGCAGTGTGCTGTGCCAAGTTACAGGGGGCCTGAACAGTGCCTCTACATTAAGCATCCTGTATGGCAGTTAGTGTGAGCATCTGGATCATGTAAGACATTAAAACCAGTGCAAACACACAGTATGTAAACTGATTACCTTGTCACACTAATTCATTAGGGGGACAGTGTCACAAAAGCACACTAGAATAATTGCCCACATAACCTTGCACAGCTGAAACTATGCATGGACTTTCACACATGACCCTTCCCAGTGCTGTTTCAAAGCACATTGCAGTTGAAAAGCAGGGTGAGAGTGCTGGTGGTGTAAAGCCATGCAGACTCCATAGCTGACTAGAAACAGGTGGAGCACCAGACTGAGCAGGCTCTACTTCAAACACCCAGAGAGCCAAGGGAATCCCCAGGCACCAGAAACATCTGCTTTGTGTTTAGCATGCACTGCTCCCCTCATAGCAGCAACGCCACCCCCCTATCCTCTCTCCCTACCAACATCCAAAAACAATCAGCTTTAAATTCATTCCAATTCTCAAGGTCATGTCTAGCTCTATTCTGAAGATCACTGGGGAAAAAGCCCAAGACATAGTAAAGCAATTGAAAAAGTTCTGCCAAACATCTGTTAAACCTACAGTATACATTTTTCACTATAACTAAGTTGAAGACAAATTTGGTTCTCGGTTTCATATTGCATATGAAAAATGTCTACTGCATGTTAAGTGTGCACTCACAGCTCATGTTTGAGTCGACAGAAAATGTAGAGCGAAGACTCCCACTGCAGACGGCTAGCAGATGGAAACAGGCGAGCACAGGGAATACACTGAAGAGGCTTCAAGTGCTCTACATCTCCTACCCACCCCTCTTGCATTGACCACAGTCCTCATCAGCCTAGAGCTTGGCACCCTGGATGGGCATGTGCTCTTTGACCCCCTGTCCTGTGAGACAAGTACCTCAGAGCCTCTCAGTTAACCAATCTTGCATTTTAGCAGGAACACAAAGCAGTTTAAATCTTTTTAGCATCATGTATATTCATAAGCGTAAAAGGTGATGGGCAAAGGTATGCGGCACGGTAGACTGTCAAAGTAGAGGTCAGCATAATGAGTGGCTCCTTTATCCTGTGGGTGGTAGTGGCATCATTACATGCACTGAACAGTTGACAGCCAACCTAGAAACTAGCCACAGGACCTTGCAATTATATATCCATTGGAAATATAAACTGGTTGAGATCAGGCTACAAATTCATTAAGTAGAGCAATTTGTTATAATATGCATCCATGAAGTAGACTGGATGGAACAGGCCTTAGTGTACAAGTCACTCATGCAGCCCAACTGGGATCTTACTTAACTTAGACTTAGGGGGTCAAGCAGCAACTCACTGTACAGGTGTTACATATGAACCTCTTGTGTTTTCATACATATGGTGACAACCATCCACTTGTCAACACTGCTAGATGTTTCAGGATAAAACAATACAGTATTGCCATCTCCTGGTCAGTTATGACACTGCATGTCTGAAGCTATTAAGCACAATAAACCTGCACATAAAGATGAATGTTTTTATTTACTAAAGTACAAACAAGCAAAAGTGAACATTGGCACTGGAGGCTTACAGGTGGTGATAAAAGTGAAGGCGGAGCACCTAAGGAACAATAAATAGTACTGATGTCAATTTACAGGAGGGCCATAGAAGGCATAAACATTAATATAAATAGTCCAAACGTATCAGGATTATAAATAGGTTGACCCTCATGTCTGTTTAAAAAAAAAACAAGTAAATGTTTGTCACACCAGCTGTACCTGAAATGCCACCTTCCACTAGGCCATTTGAGGAACATTCTGCAAACAAAGCAAAAAGAACACTTTAGATTCAAAGCCAATCTAGTCAGAATTCTTGCAGAATGATGAAAGGCCATTACAACGAGACGCTCACTCTGTACCGTTTTAAGGTCGTCGATCACGACTACGCCCTTCTCTGAAACATCAATGTCACTTTCTGTGTCATTGCGAGAGTTATACTCCTCACTGTCAGTATCCACTGCACTCGGCTGTCAAAAAAAGAAAGGTCTGGATTAGTCAAGTATAAAATCAATTCAATGTGCCACGGGAAATTGTGAAGGAATGAGTTTAATGCTCGCATGCATTTTAGAGCCAATATACTACCCATGTGAGATGAAGGGTTAGGCCCATTCAAAGGAAACCATAACAGGAGAACCCACCTCATAGTCAGGATCAACAGAAGGCTCCTCATCGGCTAGTTCCTGAGAGAGGGCCTCGACCCACGTCTGCTGCTCCTCAGCGTCAATGTCATCCTGCTTCCTCTTGTTGCCTTTCCCACAGAGCTTAGTGGGGGAGCCAAGCACCTCTGAAAAAGAACCCAAATGAATAGCAGAATTCCCCCATACCATTTCAAGCACGTCTCAATGCTGTATATAGAAATCATGACTATACATGCCTGGGGATACGGCGCAGCCGATGCTGGTGCACACAGGGTAGCCCAGGGCGCTCTGCAGACGGCGAGGCAGGATGGCCAACAGGATGCGTGTGGCTCGACGCAGACGCTTGCGGCCTGCTAGACAGTGGCGGGCTGGACTAGGATTGTCATCCTCTTCTGGAGCAACAAATGCCTTCTCATCTGAAGGGGAGAAACCCAACAGCCACCAAAACCCACGGAGAGCGTGCATCTGCAGATAGGAGAAAATAGGAAGTTAAATCACTGAGCTTTAAAAGCCATAATTCACATATCCAAGACAGATGCAAAGTGAGGACAGGTGCTTGTGGGACTATTGAGGTGACATTTATAGAGGCCAATTATGGGCACTAAAACTATTGAACCGCAACCATCCCATGCCCAACATGTCAAACATGCTTACCGCTAGTCTGACTGGCCAAAACTGTGACAGGCGACAGAGTACAGTAGTTAACACACCGTCTCTCTTCACCACAACTTTGTCCTGTGAAGGTAAAGTGAGTCAGTTAAATCCTAAATAAATAAAAAAAAGTGTCAAGGTGTGCAGCCAGATGGCTAACTAGCTAGCGCATTGAGGAAACACTTCACGCAACTTCGATATGAAATGTACCTTCATAGCAGGCTAGGACAATTAACGTAGGTTAGGATACAGGTTAAGAAATTGGTTAGCGAAAATTCTGTCTTAACATGCTACGGAAGTCACTTCGTGTCGTTAAAGGGGTGTCCCAGAGCATTTCGTTAGCGTGCAGTCACTTTTGATAACAGATGCAACAGAAGCTAGTAAGCGTTCAAAGTCTCCCGCCGCAAAGAGTTCAAGATGTTAGCAAGTTAAAGACAACTTCAACAATAAAAGTTGCAGTCAAGTTCATCGGAGTACAAACATAATTTGCTCATATTACCTCAACACCGTGGTTGTCCTGTTCAATGGTGACGCCACATTCAGAGGTCATACTGGTCAGTGTGGAGACAGGACTGGAAGGATGTCGATAACAGCGATATGTGATCAGTGTTCTTATGAACCCCGGAATAGCAGTAGATGAGCCAATCACCTCACACAAAAAATTAGGCTAACTGTGACCAATTATCGAATCACTAATTAGCGAAATAATCAAGTATGGCAGCGTCTGTAGAAAGGTATGGGCCAACATCAGATAGGCCGACAATAGCCTGTCACATACAGTAGGCAAAATATGCCTTGTTCATATGCTAGTCGGAACTAAACTCAGAAATGTCAGACTTGCTAACTCGTTGAATGCGGCATGTGTATAACTAGTTAACCAGTTAGCAAGTCGGCCATTTCAGAGTTCCGACTAGCAGGTGAACACAGCATTACACAGGCAATGCAGCCCAGTTCTAATCTTTTGCCCAATTAGTGACAAAATAACTGATCTGTCTGGTCAAAAGAACAATTAGTGGAATAATAATCAGAACTGGTCTGCCTGTGTAAACAGCCTAATGTTATTGAATGTGAGAATTGAATAAATAGAATAAACTGAACGAAAATGACAACTACTAATTATAATATTTACAAGGGAAATTATTGCTTTGTTTTGTTTTTATTTCGTAAACAGTAAGTTGTTTATTATATTTTGTGGTGTCCATCCATCTGAACAGGGATAACCAAACTTGGTTAGAGCTTCCGCCACTAGGCAGACACGTCACATTTAAGCACACACTTGCCACGTTCAAAATAACTGGGACCTCGTGCGTTCACGACAACTGGGAAATCGAAGACAAGAAAACAAGCGTCGACTGGGAAAAATCGCCATCATCCAGCTTTGGGTCTTCACCTGAGCGAAAAGCCCACTGGACCATCTCAGACCCCTTCACCCCAGCGTTCTCTCCTCCACAGAGAGAGATCCTACCCCTGTGCCTTCCTGGAGAATGAGCACTGGCCCGACCCGACCGCCAGAGCTGCCCTGTCTCTGCCTCACCTTGCCAAGGTCACCAGACCATATGGCTATGTCGCCCTGAGTCAGAGCCCTCAGATGGCCAACGAGGAGGCTCTGCTCTTCCAAGCTGGGCTCTGGCGCCTACACAAGGATAAAGACAGCATCCACCACACGACACAGGCCATTCACATTAAACCCAATGCCTCCAGACGGTCACCTACTGTCCAACGCCTGTCCATAGAATATAGTATCTCACAGACTGAAGCAGCGCCAAAGGAGGAGATACTACGAACCATCTCCTCAGGCTCATCCTCCACCTCCTCACTGAAACATTTGTATGAATATGAAAGCTGATCCTGAATTAATCTTTTTGTTGAAATGCCTTGAAGAAGCCTTTCATAAACATTCTCCTCTCAAGACAGTTCAATATCTCATGAAATCCAGAATACTATACTGTAGATCCCCGCTATGGCTAGCCTTACCGACCGAACAAATTCAAAGATGACAAAAAAATGTAATGTGATACAAAATTGTATGTTTTATTTAAGGGGCGTATTCTAAACCTTAATCCTCTCAACTGAATTTAACAGAAATCCTAATCCACCATACACTATCATTAACAACACATATAATACCTGAATATATTCAATGGTTTATTACACTCTTCAGATGACAATTTAAAGTTACATATCATAAAAGGAGGATGTATTTCAGCAACTGTCACGACTTCCACCGAAGTCGGCTCCTCTCCTTGTTCGGGCGGCGTTCGGCGATCGACGTCACCGGCTTTCTAGCCATCGCCGCTCCATTTCTCATGTGTCCATTTGTTTTGTCTTGTTCCATACACACCTGGTTTTCATTCCATAATCACACTGCATGTATTTAGTCCTCTGTTCCCCTCCATGTCTTTGTGTGTAATTGTTTCTTGTTATGTGGGTATTGTCAGGCGCTATACTTTTGTTAAGTTCTGTGTTTTTTGGCACGCTTATGTTGTTATGTGCTGTCATTTTTTGACCGGAATTAAAGTGCGCCTATTTACAACATTCTGATCTCCTGCACCTGACTTCGCCTCCGTACACACCATTGACAGCAACTCAATCTGTTCCAGATGAGAGATTGCATGGGCCACATGTCCAACAGTCTGTAAAGCTGAAGTGCATGTTGTTCAATGTGTGCTGATGCAACATCGGCTGTATGTGAGGTAGGGAGACCCTGTTCTCTGTGGCTCTTAGCATATGAAGGGGCTCTTAAGAGAAAGGACACTAGGGCCTAATGATGTTTACTCTGCAACCTTCTACTGATACTCATTATGCCTCCTCTCTCATAGATCATAAAGAGGAATTGTGCCTCACTGTGGAATAAAGATGAAAGATGAAACCTACTTCTAAAAACAGATCACAAAACCCCTTTGTCTGAAGAGCACTTGACCTAATATATTTCAATAATATAATGGAACAAGATATTCATTTTCAGAATAATGCTTACTGCAAAGTAAGAAAGTATGGTAGCAGGAAGCCTAGCGTTGGGCAAGTAAAGGTTGCTGGTTGGAATCCCTGAGCTGACCAGGTGAAAAATCTGTCAATGTGCCCTTGAACAAGGCACTTAACCCTAATTGCTCCTGTAAGTCGATCTGGATAAGAGCGTCTACGTAATTGTATGACCTTACAAGCCTTATTGTTTAAATCTATTCATGCTAACCAATAGGCCTACAGTGTGCTATTATTATAACTGTATGAATTCTAATCCCTCTCTGCACTACAACAACCTTCCACGTCCCAAAGACTGAATGTCCAAGTAGGGTTTAACGCCTCCTCTCCTACTCAGCCTCAGGTTCGGGCCAGTAACCAAATCAAATCAAATCAAATTTATTTATATAGCCCTTCGTACATCAGCTGATATCTCAAAGTGCTGTACAGAAACCCAGCCTAAAACCCCAAACAGCAAGCAATGCATGTGAAAGAAGCACGGTGGCTAGGAAAAACTTCCTAGGAAAAACTCCCTAGAAAGGCCAAAAACCTAGGAAGAAACCTAGAGAGGAACCAGGCTATGAGGGGTGGCCAGTCCTCTTCTAGCTGTGCCGGGTGGATATTATAACAGAACATGGTCAAGATGTTAAAATGTTCATAAATGACCAGCATGGTCAAATAATAATAATCATAGTAGTTGTCGAGGGTGCAGCAAGCACGTCTGGTGAACAGGTCAGGGTTCCATAGCCGCAGGCAGAACAGTTGAAACTGGAGCAGCAGCATGGCCAGGTGGACTGGGGACAGCAAGGAGTCATCATGCCAGGTAGTCCTGAGGCATGGTCCTAGGGCTCAGGTCCTCCGAGAGAAAGAAAGAGAGAAAGAGAATTAGAGAGAGCATTTTTAAATTCACACAGGACACCGGATAAGACAAGAGAAATACTCTAGATGTAACAGACTGACCCTAGCCCCCCGACACATAAACTACTGCAGCATAAATACTGAAGGCTGAGACAGGAGGGATCAGAAGACACTGTGGCCCCATCCGATGATACCCCCGGACAGGGCCAAACAGGCAGGATATAACCCCACCCACTTTGCCAAAGCACAGCCCCCACACCACTAGAGGGATGTCTCCAACCACCAACTTACCGTCCTAAGACAAGGCCGAGTATAGCCCACAAAGATCTCCGCCATGGCACAACCCAAGGGGGGGGGGGGCGCCAACCCAGACAGGAAGACCACGTCAGTGACTCAACCCACTCAAGTGACGCACCCCTCCCATTGACGGCATGGAAGAACACCAGTAAGCCAGTGACTCAGCCCTTGTAATAGGGTTAGAGGCAGAGAATCCCAGTGGAGAGAGGGGAACCGGCAAGGCAGAGACAGCAAGGGCGGTTCGTTGCTCCAGCCTTTCCGTTCACCTTCACACTCCTGGGCCAGACTATACTTAATCATAGGACCTACTGAAGAGATAAGTCTTCAGTAAAGACTTAAAGGTTGAGACTGAGTCTGCGTCTCTCACATGGGTAGGCAGACCATTCCATAAAAATGGAGCTCTATAGGAGAAAGCCCTACCTCCAGCCGTTTGCTTAGAAATTCTAGGGACAATTAGGAGGCCTGCGTCTTGTGACCGTAGCGTACGTGTAGGTATGTACGGCAGGACCAAATCGGAAAAAGATAGGTAGGAGCAAGCCCATGTAATGCTTTGTAGGTTAGCAGTAAAAGCTTGAAATCAGCCCTTGCCTTAACAGGAAGCCAGTGTAGGGAGGCTAGCACTGGAGTAATAGTTTTGGGGCTTCACCATGTTTCATTGAAATGTACAGCTGTGTGTCGTCCGCATAGCAGTGAAATTTAACATTATGTTTTCGAATGACATCCCCAAGAGGTAAAATATATAGTGAAAACAATAGAGGTCCTAAAACGGAACCTTGAGGAACACCAAAATTTACAATTGATTTGTCAGAGGACAAACCATTCACAGAGACAAACTGATATCTTTCCGACAGATAAGATCTAAACCAGGCCAGAACTTGTCCATGTAGACCAATTTGGGTTTCCAATCTCTCCAAAAGAATGTGGTGGTCGATGGTATCAAAAGCAGCACTAAGATCTAGGAGCACGAGGACAGATGCAGAGCCTCGGTCTGACGTCATTAAAAGGTCATTTACCACCTTCACAAGTGCAGTCTCAGTGCTATAATGGGGTCTAAAACCAGACCGTAAAGGTTGCTGGTTCGAATCCCCGAGCTAACTAGGTGAAAAATATGCCGATGTTCCCTTGAGCAAAGCACTTAACCCTAATTGCTCTGATAAGAGCATCTGCTAAATGACTAAAATGTAAAAATGTACTCGCCTTACCTGCTGCATTGCTACTTGGATCCCACACGGCGATCTTTTCCCCGACATCTGCCCTGACTTGCCCCCGCCATATTCCCCCCTCTCTCCTGAGCTTTTGTTTGCCTCCAGTGCACATACACACACACTGTAGACTTTGGACTGATCATAATTGTATGTAGGCAAATTAACTTGTGATGCTTATTACGTGAGCTTACTCAGAAACACTTTAATTAACTACTTTAAGCCTACTATTTTTTTTATTTTATCTCAGACTTTTATAGCATATTGGACTCATAGAGAGCTACTCTCAAGGTATCTTGTCGGGGCAAGTGACTCTTTGAACTTACAATGGATAGCCCCAAGCTGTAGACATTTTTTCTTCTGCTTTATGTTATTTGCCCCATGACTCCTGCATGCTTTGTTGACTATGAACTTGATCGTTTACCCAACCATGGGACTGAATTTTTTTTCCCCCACACTCGCGACTCAGACTCTACTGGTTACATGAACTCTTGGCCTCCCATCCTATTCTAACCACATCTCGCCGGCTTTGTATTCATGTTACCTGATGAAATTGCTGTACAATAGGATCTTGTTGCCATCTGATGCACATTGAAATGTCATAAAAAATCAACACTGCAGAGCTCTCCCTGTCCTCTGCCGTGCCCTGATTGTATTACTGCTGATGATATCTGGAAATGTGCATGTACACCCTGGCCCGTCTACTGTTCTACTTGTGCTCTGATTTCTTCCCCAATTCTGACTCTGATATCTGCTTCACTGATTTCTGCTCTCGTTAAAGCCTAGGTTTTCTGCACTAGAAGGTTATTACCTAAAATGTATCAATTGAACGTGTGGGTTCACAGCTCCAATCCAGATGTGTTGGTCATTACTGAGACGTGGTTAAGAAAGAGTGTTTTGAACACTGATGTTAACCTTTCTGGTTAGACCCTTTTTTGGCAAGACAGATCTTCCAAAGGTGGTGGAGTGGCAATATTTACCAAAGAACGGCTTCAGTGCTCTGTTGTCTCCAACAAGTCTGTCCCCAAACAATTTGATTTGCTGGTTTTAAGCATTAAGCTTTCAAATGGCTCTTTGTTGACTGTTGCTGGGTGTTATCATCCACCCACCATCAGCACTGGCCTGCACCCTAAATGCCCTAAGCTCTCTCCTGGCCCCTTACACTAAGTCTGAATTTGTCCTGCTAGGTGACCTAAACTGGGACATGCTTAAACCACCTGACCAAGTCCTAAAACAACTCCCTAAATCCCTCTCAGATTATTACCAATCCCACAAGGTATGACTCCAAACACCCAGAAAAGGCTACTTTCCTTGAACGTATCCTCACAAATAATCCTGATAGGTATCAGTCTGGTGTTTTCTCTAATGGCCTTAATGATCACTGTTTTACAGCCTGTGTTTGTAATGGCTGCTCAGTTAAATGACCTGTCCTGATTTGTCATAAACGCTTGCTAAAAAACTTGAATGAACAAGCCTTCCTTCATGACCTGGCCTCTGTAAATGGGTATAGAAGCAGCTTGATCCCCTCTGTCGAAGATGCTTGGACCTTCTTTTTGATATTTTCAGTGGTTTTGTTAACAGACAACCCCCATAATGAAAATGAGAATTAAAAACAGGTTCAACCCCTGGTTCGACCGTGATCTGGCAGAGTTACTCCACCTCAAGAGCACCATTTGGTGAAAGGCTCGGCACACAAATGCTCAGGCTGACTGGCTCTCGTTTAGGCAAATGAGAAATAAATGCACTCAGGCTATCCAGAAGGCCAAAGTTAGTTACTTTAAATAGCCATTCTCTCTCTGTGGGTCTAACCCTAAGAAGTTCTGGAAAACGGTGAAAGACCTGGAGAATAAACCCTCCTCCTCACAGCTGCCTATGTCCCTTAATGTTGATGATGGGGTTGCTACTGACAAGAAGCATATGTCTGAGCTGTTTAATCACCACTTATGTAAGTCAGGATTCCTATTTGACTCAGCCATGCCTCCTTGCCTATCCAACATTTCCTCATCTCCCACCCCTTCTAATGCGACTAGCCCCGATGCACCTCCCTCCTTTTCCTCTGCCCGGCTACAAAGTTTCTCCCTGCAGGCGGCCACTGAGTCCGAGGTGCTAAAGGAGCTCCTTAAACTTGACCCCCAAAAAACATCTGGGTTCATCATGTATTGTTGTCTCTGCCTTTTTCCCTTTGTCTGTGCCCAACATTGTTTGTACCATTTTTGTGCAGCTACCATGTTGTCCTGCTGCCATGTTGTGCTTCTGCCATGTTGTGTCTCTACTATATTGTTGTCATGTTCTATTGCTACCATGCTGTGTTGTCATGTGTTGCTGCCATGCTGTGTTGTTGTCGTAGGTCTCCCTTCATGTAGTGTTGTGTCTCTCTTGTCGTGCTGTGTGTGTTGTCCTACTTTTATTTTTATTTTATCCCAGCCCCCATCCCCACAGGAGGCCTTTTGCCTCTTGGTATGCCGTCATTGTAAATAATAATTTGTTCTTAACTGACTTGCCTGGTTAAATACAGGTTAAATAAATATATAATACAAGTCAGCCAGATAGCTTCAAATCTGTTCTCCATGATAAATCAAATAATCTCTGCAACCCTAGATGAACTGTACTGATGTTTGTCAAATAGAATTATTAATAGGCCTAAAAGTACCCACAAAATTAGAGTGATCATGATGACACACCTGATAAATGGAAAGTAATTGTATGAAACATGGGTCTGTCTCTCACTCATTCTATTAATCAGAGAGGGCTACTTCAGGGCTGCTCACTTATCCTCAAGCATACACTCTGGGCTGCACAACCACGCATAGTGGACTTGTGCGTATGAGCCTCTATCACAGACCTACGCAGAGGCTCACTCACTCATAAACATTATGCATTAAGTGTCTCATGATAATGAACACACACACGTTGAATGTCCGGGTAATTACAATAAGACAGTTGTAGGGTTGACAAAACACAGATCATAAACTTCATTATGCTTAATTGTTGTTTTTACTAAATGAATTGCCTCCCGGGGATAAAAAAAAGACTCTACAACATGCATTCACACGTGTTTTACCAAGAAGATGCATCATAAAGCAATTGGGGGCTAGCACATTGAAGAAGAAAAATGTGATTTGAGATCAGGGAGGCAGAGACCAAGTGTGTGATGGATCTAACTTAAAAGGAAAGTGAGAGAAAAAAAATAGTGTGTGAAGTTGGGTGTCTTTTTGGTGTTCTTCCTCATTTTGTAGTTGAGGTTACTGCATAAGTACTGATATGCCCTCACACAGGCACTACTTTTCCGGTACCAACCTCAGACTGCAAAGATCAGAACAGCAGATAATTACATTCTCACAAGAAAGAGAGAAAGAGATAGACAGACAGACAGTAAGAGAGAGAGAGAGCGAGCGAAAGAGAGGGAGAGAGGATATTAACGTGAACCTGAGCAATAATATTAGAGACCTCAAGTTCCATTTGAGTTTGACAGACTGCTATTCTGAGTGAGAGACACCGTAACCAGGCAATGGATTGTGCAGCGATGGATTGTGCAACTCAGGGAGCAGAGAGACAGAGTGGACCCCCAGTGTTGCCTATCAAACAGCGCAGGTAAGACAAAAACATACAGTACAGAAGCTGCATAGCACTCAGATAGACTCTATGCAGCGTCTTGACAGTTCGTCTGAACCTTTAAATGTGAGCTTCGTCAGAAAAACTATCAAGACACTGCATAGAGTCTATCTGAGTGCTATTCAGCTTCTGTACTGTATGCACTTATTTTAGGTAATTAGTTCAAAGGACAGCAGATCAATTAATGAATCTGATTGTGTGTGTGTGTGTGTGTGTGTGTGTGTGTGTGTGTGTGTGTGTGTGTGTGTGTGTGTGTGTGTGTGTGTGTGTGTGTGTGTGCACTCAGGAGTCTCTACTCGCGAGGCTCTAGTATGGGTTCCAGTGTGGACCTGGAGTGGGATGGGAGTGTCTCTAGCCCATTGGGACCCCATCAGCACCAGGGCTCTACCTGTACAGATGTGTTCTCTGCAGCCACTGATTGCCATGCACTCCAGTGTCCCATACACCAGCGCTATGGTGAGTACAACACACATCTACCTTTATCAGACACGGAAGTATTATATTATCCAGTTGATTTCAATTATAAAATGGATAAGGATATAAGTTCTTTAGGCATTTGCTTTTCCCAGCCGAAATATTAAATAAAAAGCACTTGTATTTTACCCTCTCATTTTCCTTCCTTGTCGTCTCTTGCCCTGCTTCCCTTTTCTCATGTGAATTGAATGGGAGGAAGTGACACCTGAAGCCAGGCCTATGCTGATAAAGACCCGCCATAGCCACAACATTTATGTGTCCACATGTCTGTCACAAGCTCAACTGAATACAGTAGCTCCTGTCAAATATTTAATCTACGTATCCAACAACAGTTTGAGATAAACATTGGCTGAAATGTTTTTGTTGTTGCAGAGTTTAGTATTACTATTCTGTTATTTCTCTACCTTATTCTAAAGAAGTTCTCGATAATCATAGAGAGTCAAAGTGTGGAACTAGGCAATGACTTCTCTGGAAAGTCTATTACATGTTCTGTATTTCCCTTTATCTTTCAGACCCCTCTTATTGTCATCAAGAGAGGTTTTTCTCAGATAGCACCACCCCACCACCAGTGCCCAAGAAGAGGCTGGCTCGAACCCTTTCCCTACCAGGGGTCTATCTGTGTCCCCTTTCCCCACTACCCTGCAGTCACCAAAACTATGACAACCCTCTCTACATGCTGGTCCCCATCGCAGGCACTCAGCCCCATGTAGAGAGAGACGAAGAAAGACAAGTCCAGAAGAGCCCTCTCAATTTGCAGCCGCTATCTCAACTGGACTTCGATACACCTGATGAACAGCTTCCCTACTTCTTCAGCAATTTCTACAACCAGGGAGACATTTCTCAAGGTATTCAGCATCGCCACCTACTGTTCCTGAGGAGTATGGAACAGCGCATGGAGGCTGGGGTTCTCCTGATGAGAGTGTCCGGTGAAGGCGTTGCGTTTCAGCCCCAAGATTTCCTACTGTGTGAAAACTACCAGCCCAAGCAGATAGCAGGTTCACTGTACTACAGCCTGCATAGCCCAAAGTTTCCAGGGAGGATAATCGCAGCTAAGGTAAGGTTATGCTTATGATCTCAGGGTATTAGTGATTTAAGCGGCCGCTAGGGAGCCCTCGACCCAAATTATTTTAAATGTTTTTAGGAACTCTGTTGAGAGTTAGAATAGTAGAATACACAAGGTGCAATTTCACAATTAGTTTTGTCATTAGATTGTAAATTAGTCTGGCCAGGTATCTAAACTTGTAGCTAGTAATCATGGTTTAATTACTGACAGGGCACGAGCCCAGGGACCCTGACCACCAGTGGGCCCCGTTGATTTTGTTAGTCTCTCTCACTCAGATATCATAAGTCATGGCAAAATGTGTAGAATTGCAGAAAATGTGTTTTTAAACTGCTCAAATATCTCTCCACCTTGTGGTAAAATTTGTGGAATTGCAGGAAGTTCGCTGTAAAACTGCACATTTTTCTCTCCGCCCCATGGCACAATTTGTAGAATTGCATAAAATGTGTTAGAAAATTGCAAAATCTTCTCTCCACACCATGGCAAATTGTATATAATTGCAGGAAATTAACTACAGCAAAAACTCTCTGCCATCACGAGGGGGGGCCACTTAAATGTTTTACCCCTGCCCCCAAAAGGCAAGGTCCAGCCCAGCCTACTCTATGTGTAAACCAGTTTGTGCATCATGCTCAAGCAGTATTCCAAATCAAATCAAAGTTTATTTGTCACGTGCGCCGAATACAACAGGTGTAGACCTTACAGTGAAACGCTTGCTTACTTACAGGCTCTAACCAATAGTGCAAAAAGAGGTATTAGGTGAACAATAGGTAAGTAAAGAAATAAAAACAACATTAAAAAGACAGTGAAAAACAGTAACGAGGCTATATACAGTAGCGAGGCTATATAAAGTAGCGAGGCTATATACAGTAGCGAGGCTATATACAGTAGCGAGGCTACATACAGACACCGGTTAGTCAGGCTGATTGAGGTAGTATGTACATGTAGATATGGTTAAAGTGACTATGCATATATGATGAACAGAGAGTAGCAGTAGCGTAAAAGAAGGGTTGGCGGGTGGTGGGTGGGTGGGTGGCGGGACACAATGCAGATAGCCCGGTTAGCCAATGTGCGGGAGCACTGGTTGGTCGGGCCAATTGAGGTAGTATGTACATATGTACATGAATGTATAGTTAAAGTGGCTGTGCATATATGATAAACAGAGAGTAGCAGCAGCGTAAAAGAGGGGTGGGGGAGGTGGGGGGCACACAATGCAATTAGTCCAGGTAGCCATTTGATTACCTGTTCAGGAGTCTTATGGCTTGGGGGTAAAAAACTGTTGAGAAGCCTTTTTGTCCTAGACTTGGCACTCCGGTACCACTTGCCATGCAGTAGTAGAGAGAACAGTCTATGACTGGGGAGGCTGGGGTCTTTGACAATTTTTAGGGCCTTCCTCTGACACCACCTGGTGTAGAGGTCCTGGATGGCAGGCAGCTTAGCCCCAGTGATGTACTGGGCCATATGCACTACCCTCTGTAGTGCCTTGCGGTCGGAGGCCGAGCAATTGCCGTACCAGGCAGTGATGCAACCAGTCAGGATGCTCTCAATGTTGCAGCTGTAGAACCTTTTGAGGATCTCAAGACCCATGCAAAATCTTTTTAATTTCCTGAGGGTTAATAGGCTTTGTCGTGCCCTCTTCACGACTGTCTTGGTGTGTTTGGACCATTCTAGTTTGTTGGTGATGTGGACACCAAGGAACTTGAAGCTCTCAACCTGCTCCACTGCAGCCCCATTGATGAGAATGGGGGCGTACTAGGTCCTCCTTTTCCTGTTGTCCACAATCATCTCCTTAGTCTTGGTTACGTTGAGGGATAGGTTGTTATTCTGGCACCACACGGCCAGGTCTCTGACGCCTCCCTATAGGCTGTCTCGTCATTGTCGGTGATCAGGCCTACCACTGTTGTGTCATCTGCAAACTTAATGATGGTGTTGGAGTCGTGCCTGGCCATGCAGTCGTGGGTGAACAGGGAGTACAGGAGGGGACTGAGCACGCACCCCTGGGGGGCTCCAGTGTTGAGGATCAGCGTGGCAGATGTGTTGCTACCTACCCTCACCACCTTGGGGCGGCCCGTCAGGAAGTCCAGGATCCAGTTGCAGAGGGAGGTGTTTAGTCCCAGGATCCTTAGCTTAGTGATGAGCTTTGAGGGTACTATGGTGTTGAATGCTGAGCTGTAGTCAATGAATAGCATTCTCACATAAGTGTTCCTTTTGTCCAGGTGGGAAAGGACAGTGTGGAGTGCAATAGAGATTGCATCATCTGTGGATTTGTTTGAGCGGTATGCAAATTGGAGTGGGTCTATGGTTTCTGGGATAATGGTGTGGATGTGAGCCATTAACAGCCTTTCAAAGCACTTCATGGCTACGGACGTTAGTGCTACGGGTCTGTAGCTATTTAGGCAGGTTGCCTTTGTGTTCTTGGGCACAGGGACTATGGTGGTCTGCTTGAAACATGTTGGTATTACAGACTCAATCAGGGACATGTTGAAAATGTCAGTGAAGACACCTGCCAGTTGGTCAGCACATGCCCGGAGCACACGTCCTGGTAATCCGTCTGGCCCCGCAGCCTTGTGTATGTTGACCTGTTTAAAGGTCTTACTCATGTCGGCTACGGAGAGCGTGATCACACAGTCGTCCGGAACAGCTGATGCTCTCATGCATGCCTCAGTGTTGCTTGCCTCGAAATGAGCATAGAAGTGATTTAGCTCGTCTGATAGGCTCGTGTCACTGGGCAGCTCGCGGCTGTGCTTCCCTTTGTAGTCTGTAATAGTTTGCAAGCCCTGCCACATAAGATGAGTGTCGGAGCCGGTGTAGTATGATTCAATCTTAGCTCTGTATTGGCGCCTTGCCTGTTTGATGGTTCGTCGCAGGGCATAGCAGGATTTCTTGTAAGCTTCCGGGTTAGAGTCCCGCACCTTGAAAGCGGCAGCTCTGCCCTTTAGCTCAGTGCGAATGTTGCCTGTAATCTATGTCTTTCGGTTGGGGTATGTACGTACAGTTACTGTGGGGACGACGTCCTCGATGCACTTATTGATAAAGCCAGTGACTGATGTGGTATACTCCTCAATGCCATCGGAAGAATCCCGGAACATGTTCCAGTCTGTGATAGTAAAACAGTCCTGTAGTTTAGCATCTGCTTCATCTGACCACTTTTTATAGCCCGAGTCACTGGGCTTCCTGCTTTAATTTTTGCTTGTAAGCAGGAATCAGGAAGTTAGAGTTGTGGTCGGAATTACCAAATGGAGGGCGAGGGAGAGCTTTGTACGCGTCTCTGTGTGCGGAGTACAGGTGATCTAGAATTTTTTTCCCTCTGGTTGCACATTTAACATGTTGATAGAGATTTGGTAGAACTGATTTAAGTTTCCTTGCATTAAAGTCTCTGGCCACTAGGAGCGGCGCATCTGGGTGAGTGGTTTCCTGTTTGCTTATTTCCTTATACAGCTGACTGAGTGTGGTCTTAGTGCGAGCATCTGTCTGTGGTTGTAAATAAGTTTGTGCAATTTATGCATCATGCTCAAGCAGTATTCATACTTGAGTTATGTGCGCAATGCAAAAGTCAAGTAGAATGCACCACAGCTGCACCAAATGTAAAAAGCCACGATAAGGCCAAAAGCCAAAGATAAGAGATAATCAAGCAAAGGGCTCATTTCTAAGCTCTACCACAAGCAACAGTCATGTTCTGCACCATTATATAGCAAGTTTGGCAACCCCCGACTCCAGTGACACATTTCCTCTGAACTGTCACCGGGTGTTGAGCAACCCAACAGACTGTACAGACAACAGCAAACATCCATGGCTTAGAAAGGCTTATTAGCATTAGGAAGAGTAGCTGCTGTTTTAGCAGCAGCTAATGGGAATCCTAATTTTAGATTAGGGGTCTTTTGTAAAACTGTGAATGAATCGGATATGACTGTACAATACCGTAATTTCCGGACTATTAAGCGCACCTGAATATAAGCCGCACCCACTGAATTAAAAAATATATATTATTTTGAACATAAATAAGCCGCACATGTCTATAAGCCGCAGGTGCCTACCGGTACATTGAAACAAATTAACTTTACACAGGCTTTAACGAAACACGGCTTGTAACAAAAATAAATAGGCTTTAACGAAACACGGCTTGTAACAAAAACAAAAAAATTAGCAGTAAGCTTTAGTTGTCTTTTTGCACTGAGTCAATTTCTCACGCTGCCGTTTCCAACGTCTTATCGACTCATTAAGACCAAGCTCCCGTGCAGCAGCTCTATTTCCTTTTCCAACAGCCAGATCAATCTCCTTCAACTTGAAAGCTGCATCATATGCATTTCTCCGTGTCTTTGCCATGATGAGGGTGACAAAATGACTACCGTAATCAGAATGATGGGAAGTTTGAGAGCGCTCGATTTAATCTAAACAGTAAATAAAAAAGTTGTTTGACCTTTACCCGTTCGGCAATTTCATTGGTCTAATGAAAGCTTCATGCCGCCAAAAAACTGAGCACATCACAGAAAGCGGGAAAAATCCATATATTAGCCGCGTCATTGTTTAAGCCGCGAGGTTCAAAGCCTGGGAAAAAAGTTGCAGCTTATAGTCCGGAATTTACGGTAGAGGAGAAAGTCACATTAAAAGTTGGTTAAGCCTTGATAAGGAAGTGAAAGGTTTTTGGATGTTCTAATTTCCTCCCTGGTTTCATTCCCAGGTAAGCAGTGAAGTTGGCCCCTTGTCTCAACCTACCTCAGTGCCGCCCAATGTCAACATCCAGCAGGTCATTGTATCTTTCCCATCATGCCCAGCACTGGAGAAAGAACCTGGAACCAAAAACACAACCACTTCAGACTCCTCACAGTCTGATCAGACAGGGACAGAATCACCAGATGAGAGCAGAATTGAGGCAGATCAAAGTCAAGCGGAGTCTGAGGAGAGCAGTGGGCCTACAGTTGCTTCACTATTGCTCAAGGGATATGCAGTGACAATTGAGAGAGACTTACCACAGGCTACTTTGGAAGACTTTGTAGAAGAGGGAAGGTTCCTGCAGAGCTTTAAACCATTAGTGTATGAAAGGCAACTGAGTATTCTGCTGCTACAGTTAGCCTTGGGGTTACAACACCTGTGCAGTAATGCAGCCACCTGCGCTGAGCTGAAGGCTCAAGGCATCTTGCTGGTATGGCCAAGGGAGAGAGGGGGGGAAACAGAAGCAGACAAAGCAGAAGAAAGTGAAAGAAGTGAACAAATTGAGTTATTGGAGAATGAAAAAGAGAAGATAAAAGGAGAGATTCAGGAGCTATGGAGAAAGTCGGGAACCCCTCGTGTGGCATTGACCAATCACATCAGTCACAGTGACCCCAGTCTCTTTCAGTCTGCTCATGCTGCTCCATCCATACAGTCTCAGTTTGGAGTGTTGCTAGAGTACTGCCTGTACCTCTCTGACAATGATCCCTCTCAACATACACAGAGTTCAGATGGCGCCCTCCAGAGCTCCCCATATCTACCAGGGCTTCTCCAGCTAGCCTCCTGGCTTCAGGATGGGAGTAGTGGGCTACAGATAGCAGACATAGTGGGGGTCCTGCAGGCTCTGCTCTGGGGTCCACGTGCTGAGCTCTTCAGGGTAAATCCCACCATGCCTTTCACTCTGCACAACTGGCTGTCAGTCAAGCAGGCCCTTCTGATGTTGAAGCTGGCAGAGAGAGGGCTGATCCAGGACCTGCCCAGTCTGGACTGGGAGCACTGCCTGTGTCTACAGTACATCTCCTTCACTGACTCTGAGACTGTGATGAGGGCCACAGGACGACTAGGACTCCACAACACAGTGGACAGGAAGTTGTGATTACTCATGTCTGTTTCATATCTGTTCATTGAAGTCCACTGCTTGAATTAATGCTCCTCTAATCAAGGGTTTCCCAAACTCGGTCCCGAGGCCCCCCCTGGGTGCACGTTTTGTTTGTTGCCCTAGAACTACACAGCTGATTAAAATAACTACTCAAGCTTTGATTTTAATCAGATGTGTAGTGCTAGGGCAAAATACTAAATGTACACCCAGGTGGAGTCCCAGGACAGACTTAAGGATACCCTGCTCTAATCTAATGTAAAATGTGGATGATTTGAAACGGTCATGTTGTCAGATTCTATCTTGAACATCTGGAATGCATAAAAGGTTTGCTTTCTTATTAAAAAAAATTCCACAGCATTGTTTCCACCAAGGATGTTGAGAAAATTAGATATCAGCTCCAAATCAAATGTATATGCACGGTGTTCAAAAATTAACTTTTCATGGATCCCATTAGATCACAGTGAAGATTTTAAAATATCAACTTAAAGTGCATTAGGTTAAATTCAACACCGACTGATCGAGTTTAAACAGATGCTTCTACAACTCTGGTACACGTGCTTACACACATTTCAATGCCCTTTCCCCAATCCCTACACACATAACCATAAGGCAAAAATCCACTTGTTAAGGTGAGCACTTTTATTCGGGCACTTGTTATAACATGCAGATTTCAGTCAAGTGGATCAACACTAGAAATCAAAGTTCATGCACACATTAAAATCAAATCAATATAAAACATGAAAATCAACTTGAAATAGCCAAGAAAATATAACATGAATATGCAGCAGACATTTTCACCATAAATTGTACATCCTAGAGATGATGATTGTAGTGGATGGGGAAGGGGAAAATCAGTACTACACATGGAAATTAGTACAGTGTTTAGGAAACATTTCCCAGATTTAATAAGGATACATTCTTGGTTTAACATTACACACTAGTTCAAATGTCATTGTAATACATCACATCAAAGTAATACTATTTCACAGGAAACCTTGACCTTACTGAATTTTGATCAAATGTATTTTCCCTAAGTGGTGAAGTGGGATGGGGAAGGGTAGGTAAAAGCTAACGTGTGTGTGTGTGTGTGTGTGTGTGTGTGTGTGTGTATGTATGCATTTGTTACATGTGCGTGTGATCCATTATTCATCGTCGAAGGAGTCTCGTTCGATGCTGTAAGCCATGAAGAAAGCATCGGGGCGGGTAGGGACGAGTGGATGACCCGGTCTCACAATCTCAAAACCCAGGAAGCTGAAGGTACGCAGCAGAGATGCTGAAGAGAGAAAAGGACAGTGAGAGAACTGCCTCATAACAAAGCACAAAGTATTAACAGAGGAGTTTGACTGGAAGCAGATACACACACAGTGACTTACCTCTGTCGTCGCGGTTCTTGTGGAAGCAGATGAAGACATGGTCAACTTGCAGCTTCTCTTCCGCACATTCCAGCAGGAGAGCAAAACTGGAGAGATTAAGTAAGTCAATGAGTTATGAAGGTAGTGCATTGCAGTCAGCAAGCAATAGAAACTAAGTCCATCTACCATGAAACAACATCAAACAAGTTGAAGGCGCAATATGTATCTTTGTGCGCGACCAGACCAAATTCACATAGACATTTGAGTTATAGAGCTGTCATTCTCATTGTAAGCAAGTCTGAGAAGCGGTAGATCCATTCTGTGCGCACCATTTCTATGCATCTCTGTACCAAAATGTCATTTTTTGCATCTTTTTAATTTCGGTTTTGTACACCAGCTTCAAAGAGCTGGATATACTATATTTTTGGTTAATGAAAAGACTTCAGAGCAGTTTAGATGGTACAATGACTCTCCACACTAGTTGTCACCTGAAATTTGGCAAACATTTTAGAATTTTACACAGCGGCAATGGCAGAGTGATTTCTGCATATTGCGCCTTTAAAAGAAAAGAAAAACAGTCTAAAGTAAAACCAGAGGACAACAAGAGGTTGTACTTGCATTGGATCACTGACCTATCTTTGCTGCCCTCTGGCAGAGCTCCAGGGGGGATCTCGATGTAGATGTTCCCCCCTTTCAGCACCCCCCTCCAGACACAGTGCTTGCCCTCTGAACAACGGGGCTCAAAGAGCAGGAAACGCACTCTGCCGTTGGCGGGGGGCGGCTCCTCAAGAACCAGCAACCGAGCATCCTGCAGGAGAATGGAGAAATTAGCAGGTATGAAGAGAGGTTTGATACAGGTAGCTTAACACCAGAGGATGAAGGAGAAAGATAAGAGTGGACTCACAGAGTAGAATAGCTTAGCTGAAAGATTGCGATCCCGCTGGTCATTCCCTCGCCCACCTGGGATCTTTAGGGGTGGGTGAGGGGCATCAGGAACACCACAGAGGCCCCGGACACGGGTTACTGCAACAGCGGGAACACCGCCTCGGACTGGAGGACACAGAAGAACAGAGCCATTATTCCTCAAGGATTCACTGACTATGAGCTAGCCTAACTGGAGACCAGGGAAAATGTCCCTTTGGAAGTCAATGTATCATCCTTCTAGTCCATGTAACTCACATGACTAATATGGTAAAACATTGTCATTTGAATAGGTACCCTAACCAGGACAAAGGACTGAAGTTCAAACTGTTCCACTGACTAAATCTTTACATGTCTGAATGGAACACTTTGCTTGAGGCTAAATAAGTAACAGGCAGGAGACATTTTATTTGCTTTGTTGGCAATAAAGCACATTTGGTAACAGGATGTCCCAATGAGTTATGACAAAATGACTACCTTCACTCCGGTTGATTGCTACCTTTGTAATTGATTCCCAGTTGACATCACTGAATAACCAGAGAGAACTGTCACAGTAGGATTAGCCTATGGGTTGAGATCACTGCTACTTGTGTCAAAAAAGGTGGTGACAACGTCAATGGAAAAATACTGAGAACAATTTCAGCTAAAAATGGGGGTGGTAAAAATAGTGTGTCGTTTTTGGCCTAATTCAAGTCTGCACTGAGGACAAAAACACCAACCTCTTACGTCATTGAGACATGTGCCAGATTACCCACTCAACCGATCAGCCATTTTGCTTAAGCCACAACGTGAGTGTGTGTTCTAGTTAAGATTCAGAATAAGCTTTTGTGTGGGGGTTGCGCTAGCAGAGGTGAGTATGCCAATTCTTAGAGGTCAAAAAGTGAACAACCCCCATTATGGGTGGCATACTGCTCACGGACGCGCTCTTACGCAAACACCACTCCAGCGTAATATGTGGAGCAGACATGTGAACGCAAAGTAAGAAGCATTGTGTCAACCTTGGAGCTCAACCTCAGAGTAACAGTGATATACCTCAACCATCGTCAAGATGGCGTCATAGGCTCATCATTTGTACGGCATATTGACTGGAATCCCCAATAAGTGGTTCTAGTGAATAAGGTTCCTTTGGAAACTGCACGACCAGATCGCAAATAATAGCCAACTAGCATCCTTATGTCAAATCCCTGTCCACATTCCACCTGCACGTTGTTCCCGCAGATTCAACAGCACTGCTATTTTATGCCAAGTTAAGCCTTTTCACAATACTCCTTAAAATCCCCATTACACTTTGCTACACAGTAGGCAATAGTCATGAAGAGGCTTAAATTGTGACCGCTGGCTTAGTCAGGTGGGAGATGAGTCTCCACCACTTGCGTAAGAGCCATTAACAGTTGAATGAATGTGATGTGGAAAAATACTGTGTCGCAGAAAAATACACTAGATATTCTGCCAAAGGGGAATAATTTAGAGGCATTCATGGACACCTAACCTCTACTCAAATCACTTAAAATGGTGGGGAATAAGTTTCAAGAGGCCTCTTCATCTAGTAAACAGACTGCTGCTCAATGCCCCACCAACATAACAGAACATAAATAACAGAATTTTACACCCATTGGGAACAGACTTGACCAAAACAAAATGTGCAAATAGCTAGGTTGTTTTTAGCTAAATGACCTATTTTAAAGACTGTACATCCTGTACTTTGGTTTTTAGGCACAAGTACTGACTGGGAACTGACCAATAGGTAAGTTAGCTAGCTGTCACTCATGTTATTCTTAAACTAGACTAGGATAACAGTGAGTCAAACCATCAAGGCTTTTAATTGGCCAAACAAATATTGGTTAATAAATCACATTGAGTGTGAGTGAACAGATATGATCTTGATACCGGCAGGTGAGCAGCTAACAAGTGTTGAAGGGTTGCAAGTTAAATATTTGCTGTAATGGCTAGTAACAGTAGCTAGTATCCTTTTCATATACAGACAAAAATCTGTATTTAGTGAGTCTGCTCGATCATTAAGTGGGTGAATTGGACAATTGTCCTGTCTTGCTTTCAAAATGTAACGAGTACTTTTGGGTGTCAGAGAAAATGTATGGAGTAAAAAAAAAAAAATATATTTAGGAAACATCGCCTCTTTTTTTGTTTGTTACTGGTAACATACCACATCTTGTCTGAAATGGGTAAAGACAACAACATGGCTGTGTGCCTATTGCTTTAAAACCACTAGCCAGCTGGCTAACTAGTTAACGTTAACTAACATCTCCCAGAATATTCGACGAAATAACATGGGTCAGTCCATTTATTCCGTCATTATTGAGAAACATATTGCCGTACGGTTATATCGTTTGTTTCTTAATCTCACATATGAAGTAAGTAAACAGTACATTGTCGACAAAGCTAGTAAACTAACATTAGCTGGTAAACTGGCTAGCTAGTAGCTACCGAACACCTGTCCTTAGCCAAAAACATCCGCAGAATGCTAAATGACAAATTGTTCGAAATAAACCGCAGCCAACTTTAATAACCACAATTATACAGACATCGATCAATGCTAAATGTAGTTATTCAACCTTAAGATAAATAAGTCAGTTTAGAACAATATTGTTTCACGGACTCGTTATTAGATACATAGCTAATATCCCCTGTAAAAAGAGTAAACAAGTGTCATGTATATGCTAACGTTAGCTGCGTAGGCCTCTGTGGCTAATTAATTAGCTAGCTATAAATTACTAGCTAGGTTACACTATCATAACTCACCTTTCACTTTCTGGGTTATTACTGGGCAGTTCGATAACTGGCATTGTAGATATGGTTTTCTCTTTTTCTCTGACAAAACAGTGACTATTTAATATCGTCTTGCGTTTGGATTTAACCATAAGGCCAACGTCCAAGCCCGCAGATCCCTCTTGAGTCTCTCCTCACCAAATTATTTTACGTAGGCTCAGGCTGCCAGAGCACAAGGGGAGGGCTGCTCGAGACAGAGGTCCCAAAGGAGAGGGAGTGTCCCAAATACATGACGTTTGATGAATTAAAGGTCCAATGCAGCCGTTTTTATCTTAATATCAAATAATTTCTTGGTAACAATTAAGTACCTTACTCTGATTGTTTTCAATTAAAATGGTCAAAAAGAAACAAAAATAGCTTCTTAGCAAAGAGCAATTTCTTGAGCAAGAATTTTGCTAGGACTATCTGGGAGTGGCTGAGTGGGGAGGGGAAAACTGAAAACTAGCTGTTATTGGCAGAGAGGTTTGGAACTCTATTTCTTATTGGTCTATTAAAGGTAGCCTAGGTACATAAAGCAACCTCCATTAAGGCTGCAATGGCATCATTTCCATTCTTAAAACTTCATCAGGCTAGGCCCCTTTTTTCTCCACTTTCTGTCTGAATGACATGCCCAAAATAAACTGCTTGTTACTCAGGCCCTAAAGCCAGGATATGCATATAATTGGTACCATTGGAAAGAAAACACTTTGAAGTTTGTAGAAATGTTAAAATAATGTAGGAGAGTATAACACAATAGATACGGTAAGAGAAAATCGAAAGAAAAACCAACCAGAATTATTTTCTGAGAGAGAGACCAATGGCTGGTATAAGGGCATACTCAATTCTACCTCCCATGATGCAATTCCTATGGCTTCCACTGGGTGTCAGCAGTCTATGTTCAAGGTTTCAGGCTTGTAACCTGAATAATGAATAAGAAATAACAGTTTTAGTACAAGGACACCGGCTTGGAAATCTGTGTTTGCGCGCACCAAGAAGACAAGACGCACCTGCTAAAATTGGTTTCCTGTTGAACATACTTCTTTCCGTAAGAAATATTATAGTTTGATTACATGAGGAATAAATAGAAACACATTTTGACTTGTTGAAACTACATTTTCGGACTCCTTTCTTCATATGTTGAACGAGTGGATTGCTCAAATCGATGGCGCCAACTAAACTGACTTTTTGGGATAATAAAGAAGGATTTTATCTAACAAAATGACACTACATGTTATAGCTGGGACCCTTTGGATGACAAATCAGAGGAAGATTTTCAAAAAGTAAGTGAATATTTAATCGCTATTTTTGAATTTATGAAACCTGTGCCGGTGTAAAAATATTTTGATGTGGGGTGCCGTCCTCAAACAATTGCATGGCATGCTTTCGCTGTAATAGCTACTGTCAATTGGACAGTGCAGTTAGATTAACAAGAATTTAAGATTTCAACCGATATAAGACACTTGTATGTACCTAAATGTTTAATATTCATAATTTTTATGATTATTTATTTGAATTGCGCGCGCTCCAGGGTCACCAGAAGTTGTCCCGCTAGCGGGACGCCTAGGCTTAAGATTAACTAGCTTTAATGGCAAGAAGGCTAAATATGCATACACCATTTTCCATCAGCATTTTCATATTTTTTGACAACTAAGGTTCAGAAAGGAAACACCAAGTGTACCTTTAACCTATTAGAAAAGGTTACAATGCATAGTCTTTGACATTCCCTGATCTGTTTCACCTGTCGTTGTGCTTGTCTACACCCCCTCTAGGTGTCCCCACCTTCCCCATTATGCCCAGTGTATTTCTACCTGTGTTCTCTGTTTGTTTGTTGCCAGTTCGTTTTGTTCGTCAAGCCTACCAGTGGTTTTCCCCTTGTTTTCCCCACCTACCCCCCCCGGAACGCTTCGATGAAGAGTTGGGCACCTGTCGTGCGTTTCTCGCTCAGTGTTCCCTCATCATCGAGCTGCAGCCCTCCTCCTTCCCCTCGGACCGCTCTAAGATAGCGTACCTCATCATGCTGATGTCAGGGAGGGCTCTCGCCTGGGCTATGACAGTATGGGAACAACAGTCGGCCGCATGTTTCAGTCTGGAGGAATTCGTGGCGGAGGTTTTCGATGCTCCATTGTCTGGGAGAGAGGCTGCTCGGAAGTTACTCCGGCAAGACTCCCGCAGTGTGGCAGACTATGCGGTGGATTTCTGCACGTCGGCAGCTGGGAGTTCCTGGAACCTGGAAGCGCTGTTCGACATGTTCCTGCACGGAGTATCGGAGGAAGTAAAGGACGAGCTTGCAGCCCGGGAACTACTGATGGATCTCGACTCGCTCATCGCCATTACCATTCGGATCGATTGGCAACTACGGGAACGAAGGAAGGAGAGGAGATTTGATTTCACTCGCCCGCCCAAGGATTCCACCTCGCCTCCGAGGTATCCCGGAAGTCCCCGACAGCTCCGTTGCCGAGAGAACCTTAGGCTACCCGAGTTCCCCCAAGAGTCTCCGAAGAGTCAACTCACCTCTTCCCGAGCCAATGCAATTAGGCACAGCTATACTGTCTCCAGCTGAACGGCAATACAAGCTTCACACTAAGAGTTGCCTGTATTGCGGGTCTACTGGTCATTTTGTCTCCACCTGTCTACTAAAAGACCAGGCTCACTGGTAGGAGCGAGTACTCTGGTGGGCCATACGGTGAACATTTCCTCTCCCCTTACTCGCACCCCTTTTCATGCCATTTTGCTGTGGGGGAACCAGTCGTAATCTCACTGGTATTCATCGACTCTGGGGCCGACACAAGCTTTATGGACGCTACCCTGGCGTCCGAGCTGGGCATCCCCACTCAGCCCCTCTCCATTCCCATGGATGTTAGAGCACTGGACGGGCGCTCTATAGGCCAGGTCACCCACAATACCACCCACATCAACATACTTGTGTCAGGGAACTGCCTGCCGTTCTGTACCTTTTGGACTCTGATCTGGATTATTGACATCTGCCTGCCCTTGACCTGTCGTTCTGCTTGTCCCCTGTTCTAGTAATAAACTTTTGTTACTTTGACACTGTCTGCATCTGGTTCTTCCCTAAAACATGATAGTCTTGGCATTAGGGCTCTGCTCTTTCAGGGTAGCTCACTGCCAGAGCAAAGCATCATATAAATATGATAAAGTAACTACAGGCAGTGAGCACGATATACCAAATTCCCTGAAGGAAGAAACACAGAACCTAGACAAGTGGAGGCTGGGGTGGTGGGATATCAGAAAACAGCAAGTATAGTGAGCAAAATGTAGTTAGAGCACCAATGCAATGGCAGCAAAAGACACCCGGCATCGAGGAAGCACGTGTAGTACTTGTCAACTTAACTAGACTACATCTGCATTTCCCAAACTCAGTCATCGGGACCCCAAGGAGTACACATTTTGTTTTTTGCCCTAGCAACCCTGGACTACATGTAAGTAGAGTGAATCTAATCCTCTTAAACGCAGCACGATGGAGAGCTCGGTTTATTGTTTTGAAAGTGTATTGAAAAGTTTCTTATTTTTTGTTTTAACCTTTATTTAACTAGGCAAGTCGGTTAAGCACAAATTCTTACTTACAATGACAGCCTACCAAAAGGCCTCCTGCAGGGACAGGGGCTGGGATTAAAAATTTAAATATTTGACAAAACAAACATCACGACAAGAGAGACACCACAACACTACATAAAGAGAGACCTAGTAGCTCGCTAACTTTTAAATTTGGCTCAAATGACATTTTATTTGTCACATGCTCCAAATACAACAGGTGTAGACCTTACCGTGAAATACTTACTTACAGTCGAAGTCAGAAGTTTACATACACTTAGGTTGGAGTCATTAAAACTCATTTTTCAACCACTCCACAGATGTCTTGTTAACAAACTATAGTTTTGGCAAGTCGGTTAGGACATCTACTTTGTGCAATGACACAAGTAATTTTTCCAACAATTGTTTACAGACAGATTACTTCACTTATAATTCACTGTATCGCAATTCCAGTGGGTCAGAAGTTTACATACACTAAGTTGACTGTGCCTTTAAACAGCTTGGAAAATTCCAGACAATTATGTCATGACTTTTGAAGCTTCTGATAGGCTAATTGACATCATTTGAGGCAATTGGAAGTGTACCTGTGGATGTATTTCAGCCAAGACCTCAGAAATAAAATTGTAGACCTCCACAAGTCTGGTTCATCCTTGGGAGCGATTTCCAAACGCCTGAAGGTACCACCTTCATCTGTACAAACAATAATACGCAAGTATAAACACCATGGGACCATGCAGCCGTCATACCGCTCAGGAAGGAGACGCGTTCTGTCTCCTAGAGATGAACATACTTTGGTGCAAAAAGCGCAAATCAATCCCAGAACAACAGCAAAGGACCATGTGAAGATGCTGGAGGAAACAGGTACAAAAGTATCTATAGCCACAGTAAAACGAGTCCTATATCGACATAACCTGAAAGGCCGCTCAGCAAGGAAGAAGCCACTGCTCCAAAACCTCCATAAAAAAGCCAGACTACGGTTTGCAATTGCACATGGAGACAAAGATCGTACTTTTTGGAGAAATGTCGTCTGGTCTGATGAAACAAAAATAGAACTGTTCGGCCATAATGTCCACCGTTATGTTTGGAGGAAAAAGGGGGAGGCTTGCAAGCCAAAGAACACCATTCCAACCGCGAAGCACGGGGGTGACAACATCATGTTGTGGGGGTGCTTTGCTGCAGGAGGGACTGGTGCACTTCAAAAATAGATGGCATATTGAGGAAGGAAAATTATGTGGATATATTAAAGCAACATCTCAAGACATTAGTCAGGAAGTTAAAGCTTGGTCGCAAATGGGCTTTCCAAATGGACAATGACCCCAAGTATACTTCCAAAGTTGTGGCAAAATGGCTTAAGGACAACAAAGTCAAGGTATTGGAGTGGCCATCACAAAGCCCTGACGTCAATCCCATAGAAAATTTGTGGGCAGAACTGAAAAAGCGTGTGCGAGCAAGGAGGCCTACAAACCTGACTCAGTTACACAAGCTCTGTCAGGAGGAATGGGCCAAAATTCACCCAACTTATTGCTGGAGGCTTGTGGAAGGCTACCTGAAACGTTTGACCCAAGTTAAAGGCAACGCTACCAAATACTAATTGAGTGTGTGTAAACTTCTGACCCACTGGGAATGTGATGAAAGAAACAAAAGCTGAATTAAATCATTCTCTCTACTATTATTCTGACATTTCACATTCTTCAAATAAAGTGGTGATCCTAACTGAACTAAAACAGGGAATTTTTACTAGGATTAGTTGTCAGGAATTGTGAAAAACTAAGTGTAAATGTATTTGGTTAAGGTGTATGTAAACTTCTGACTTCAACTGTATAAGCCCTTAACCAGCAATGCAGTTCAAGAAAGAGTTAAGAAAATATTTACTAAATAAACAAAAGAAAAAATTATAAAATGTAACACAATAAAATACCAATAACGAGGCTATATACAGGGGGTACCTGTCACGTTCTGACCAGTATGAGGGTTATTTTGTTAGTGTAGGCTGGTCAGGACGTGGCAGAGGGTATTTGGTTTATGTGGTTCGGGGTGTGTGTATTATGTAGAGGGTAGTTGATTTATGTATTCCGGGGTTTTTTGGTCACTGCTCTGTTAGTCTATGTTCTTTCTAGTTAGTCTGTTTCTATGTTTAGTTAATTGGGGTGTGGACTCTCAATTGAAGGCAGGTGTTGTCTAGTTGCCTTTGATTGAGAGTCCTATATATTAGGGTGTGTTTGTATTTGTATTTGTGGGAGGTTGTCACTTGTAATTGCTGTCTTGTGCCTTCAAGTCTGTCTTCGTCGTCCATCGTTTTGTTTTGTTTGTAGTAGTGTTTTCATTAAAGTTAATTATGAGCACTCAACCCGCTGCGCCTTGGTCCATTCCTGACGACCGTCGTTACAGTACCGGTACCGAGTCAATGTGCGGGGGTACAGGTTAGTCAAGGTAATTTGTCCATGGAGGTATGTGGTAAAGTGACTATGCATAGATAAGACAGCCCGTAGCAGCATTGTAAAAAAAACTAATGGGTTGGGGGGTTGTCAATTCCGCAACGCAGTTGGTATCAGTTGCTGGGACTGCTACTCTCTGTTTAGAGATCCTGCCGACCAAGGCCGGGTCTGAGGAGCTATTTGGCGTAGCAGCTACCTACCTGCCTATCAAGCTGGGTTTTTTGAGGGCTTGAACGCAGCATGCGATGAGGTTAGTCAATGTGGCTGGGAGCGAGGATTGTCCCAGATTTGTGGCTGTCTAGATCTCTGCTGTTGTTGTTTTCAATCTGTAACCTGCCCTGTCAGGAACTACGAGAAGTAACAGCGTAACCTACGTTGATAGCCACCATGACAAAGACCTAAGCTGGCTGTAGTAATGTTGAGGACAGTGGTGTCTCTATCACAGGTGAAGGATCTTTTAAACTAACAAAAAGAGTTCTACAAGCAGTTGTTGCAACAACAAGAAAATAGCTTGAAGTGTTTTGTCCAAATATTGGTGGAGTCAGTTAATAAAAGAATGGACGATCTGACCAGAGAGGTCCAGGACCTGAAGAACAGTTTGCAGTTCTCCCAGGGTCAGGTCGATGAGTTGAAACAGGAGAACGGCAAGATGACAGCAATCTGTAAGTCTTTGAGAGAGGACATCAGTTCTGTGTGTGAATCCATGATAACAATGACGGAGAAATCTGATTATCTCGGGGGACAATCAAGGTGGAACAACATGGTTGTGGATGGAATTGCAGAATCTCCACATGAGACCTGGGCCGAGTCTGAGTGAGGGGAATGATCTCTGAGAAATTGAAGATGGACCACAGGAAGACTGAGGTGGAGTGCGCCCACAGAACTGGAAAATCCATCACCAGCCCAGGTGACAGGCCCAGGCCGATAGTGGTCAACTTCCTGAGGTTAAAGGACAAGGTAGCTGTTCTGGAAAGAGCCAAGAACTTGAGAGGAACGTTTATCTTCCTCAACGAGGACTATCCTGAAGCTGTGTGCCAGAACAGGAAAGAACTTATCCCAGCCATGAAAGCTGCCAGAGCACGTGGGGACATTGCTTACATCTGCTATGACAGGCTCATTGTCCCCCCCTTCCTCCCAGAAGCCTGGCAGGGATGAGAGCACCAAGCCTATGGGTGACATAGCTTCAACCCCGCAGCACACACACCAATTGATTAATGGAGTGCTGAATGTATATATTTTTCCTCTAGCCATATTATGTCTATCTCTGATAAGCTACTCAGGAAAGGGTTGAAATTAGCCCATATTAATATACAGTGCCTTCGGAAAAAAGTAGTACCTAGTCAGTTGTCCAACTGAATGCATTCAACTGAAATGTGTCTTCCGCATTTAACTCAACCCCTCTGAATCAAAGAGGTGTGGGGGGCTGCCTAGTCAGTTGTCCAACTGAATAGCATTCAACTGAAATGTCTTCCGCATTTAACCCAACCCCTCTGAATCAGAGGTGCAGGGGGCTGCCTTAATCGACATCTACGTCTTCAGCGCCCAGGGGCAGAATGACAGATTTTTACCTTGTCAGCTTGGGGATTCGATCCAGCAATCTTCCGGTTACTGGCCCAACGCTCTAACCTTCAGACCCCTAGACTTTTTCAAAATGTTGTTACATTACAGTCTTATTCTAAAATGGATTAAATAAAACTATTTCCGCAGCAATCTACACACAATACCCCATAATGACAAAGTGAAAACAGGTTTTTAGAAATTTGTGAAAATGTATTTAAACAATAAATAACAGAAATACCTTATTTACATAAGTATTCAGACACTTTGCTATGAGACTCAAAATTCAGCTAAGGTGCATCCTGTTTCCATTGATCATCCTTGATGTTTCTACAACTTGATTTCAGTCCACCTGTGGTATATTCAATTGATTGGACATGATTTGGAAAGGCACACAACTGTCTATATAAGGTCCCACAGTTGACAGTGCATGTCAGAGCAAAAACCAAGCCATGAGGTTGAAGGAATTGTCAGTAGAGCTGTGAGACAGGATTGTGTCAAGGCACAGATTTAGGGAAGAGTACCAAAACATTTCTGCAGTATTGAAGGACCCCAAGAACACAGTGGCCTCCATCATTCTTAAATGTAAGAAGTTTGGAACCACCAATACTCTTCCTTGAGCTGGCCGCCCGGCCAAACTGAGAAATCGGAGAGAAGGGCCTTGGTCAGGGAGGTGACCAAGAACCCGATGGTCACTCTGACAGAGCTCCAGAGTTCCTCTGTGGAGATGGGAGAACCTTCCAGAAGGACAACCGTCTTTGCAGCACTCCACCAATCAGGCCTTTATAGTAGAGTGGCCAAATGGAAGCCACTCCTCAGTAAAAGGCACATGACAGCCCGCTTGGAGTTTGCCAAAAGGCACCTAAACCGAAACAAGATTCTCTGGTCTGATGAAACCAAGATTGAACTCTTTGGCCTGAATGCCAAGCATCACGTCCGGAGGAAACCATGCACTATCCTTACGGTGAAGCATGGCGGTGGCAGCGTCATGCTGTGGGGATGTTTTTCAGTGGCAGGGACTGGGAGACTAGTCAAGATCGAGGCAAAGATGAATGGAGCAAAGTACAGAGAGATTCTTGATGAAAACCTGCTTCAGAGCGCTCAGGACCTCAGACTGGGGTGATGGTTCACCTTTCAACAGGACAACAAACCTAAGCACACAGCCAAGACAACGCTGGAGTGGCTTTGGGACAAGTCTCTGAATGTCCTTGAGTGGCCCAGCCAGAGCCCGGACTTGAACCCGATCTAACATCTCTGGAGAGACCTGAAAATAGCTGTGCAGGAACGCTCCCCATCCAACCTGACAGAGTTTGAGAGGATCTGCAGAGAAGAATGGGAGAAACTCCCCAAATATAGATGTGCCAAGCTTGTAGTGTCATAACCAAGAACACTCAAGGCTGTAGTTGCTGTCAGAGGTGCTTCACCGTAGTACTGAGTAAAGGGTCTGAATACCTACATAAATGTGATATTTCAGTTTTAAAATGTATATAAATTACCAAATATTTCAAACTTGTTTTTGCTTTGTCGTTATGGGGTATTGTGTGTAAATTGATGAGGGGGAAAAAAACGATTTAATCAATTTTAGAATAAGGCTGTAACATAACATTTTTAAAAAGTCAAGAGGTCTGAATACTTTCTGAAGGCACTGTATGTAGCCTTAGAAATAAGGTTCATGAAATCAATAACATGCTAACATCAGATAACATTCATATATTATCCATTTCTGAGACTCACTTAGATAATTAATTTGATGATACAGCAGTAGCAATACAAGGATATATATAATCTACAGAAGAGACAGAAATGCTTATGGGGGAGGTGTTGCTGTGTATATTCAGAGCCATATCCCTGCAATACTTTTGTAATTCAATCTTATATCAAGTGTTATTGAAGTGTTGTAGTTGCAGGTTCATTTGTCACATCAAAAGCCTTTCTTTTGGGGTGTTGATGTAGGCCACCAAGTGCTAACAGTCAGTATCTAAATAATGTGTGAAATGCTTGATAGTGTATATGATGTAAACAGAGACATCTACTTTCTTGGGGACCTGAATATTGACTGGATTTCATCAAGCTGTTCGCTCAAGAGGAAGCTTCTCACTGTAACCAGTGCCTGTAATCTGGTTCGGGTTATTCATCAACCTACCAGGGTGTTTACAAACACTACAGGTACAAGACCATCCACATGTATCGATCACATTTTCACAAATACTGTAGAACTTTGTTCTAAAGCTGTATCCATACCCATTGGATGCAGTGATCACAATATAACGGCTATATCCAGGAAAGCTAAAGTTCCAAAAGCTGGGCCTAAAATAGTTGATAAGAGATCATACAAAATATTTTGCTGTGCCTCTTTATGTGGATGAAGTTTAAAATATTTGTTGGTCTGATGTGATTAATAAGTAGCATCCAGATGCTGCACTTGATTAATTTATGAAATTGCTTCTTTCAGTTATTGATAAACATGCACCTGTTAAGAAACTGACCGTTAGAACTGTTAAGGCTCCATGGATTGATGAGGAATTGAAAAACTGTATGGTAGAAAGAGATGGGGCAAAAGGTGTGGCTAATAAGTCTGGCTGCACATCTGACCTACTGCAAATTGATAAATTATGTGACTAAACTCAACAAAAAGAAGAGGAAACTGTATTATGAAGCCAAGATCAATGATATAAAGAATGATGGGAAAAAATGTTGGAGTACAATAAATTAAATTATGGACAGAAAGGCTAATTCAACTCCATCTTTCATCGAATAAGATGGCTTATTCATCTCAAAACCATTTGATGTTGCCAATTATTTAAATGATTACTTCATTGGCAAAGTGGGCAAGCTTAGGCAGGAAATGCCAACAACGAACAGTGAGCCATCGTATTTATGCATAAAAAACAAATAATGAAAAAAAAGCATTGCAAGTTAGATGTTACTTAAGATGTTAGATGTTAAGTTAGATTTTGTAAAGTTAGTGTGGGAGAGCTGGAAAAATTGTTATCGATCAATAATGACAAACCTCCTGGCATTGACAACTTAGATGGAAAGCTACTGAGGATGGTAGCTGACTCTTTAGCCAGTCCTATCTGTCATATCTTTAATCTGAGCCTAGACAAAAGTCTTTGTCCTCAGGCCTGGAGGGAAGCCAAAGTAATTCCGCTACGCAAGAGTGGTAAAGCGGCCTTTATTGGTTCTAACAGCAGACCTATTGCTGACAGCTTTTAGAAAACTTTTGGAAAAAATGGTGTTGACCAATTACAGTGCTATTTCTCTGTAAACAAATGTGTTATGGCTTTTCAACCTCAGCCATATTGTGGATTCAGAGCTATCTAGCTAATAGAACTCAAAGGGTTTTCTTGAATGGAAGCTTCTCTAATGTCAAACAAGTAAAGTGTGGTGTACTGCAGGGCAGCTCTCTAGGCCCTCTACTCATTTCTATTTTTACCAATGACCTGCCACTGGTATTAAACAAAGCATGTGTGTCCATGTATGCTGGTGATTCAACCATATACACATCAGCAACCACAGCTACTGAAGTCAGTGAAACCCTTAACAAAGAGTTGCAGTCTGTTTTGGAATGGGTGGTGGGGAATAAACTGGTCCTGTACATCTCTAAAACTAAGAGCATTGTATTTGTTACAAATCATTCCCTAAGTTCTAGACCTCAGCTGAATCTAGTAATGAATGGTGTAGCTGTTGAACAAGTTGAGGAGACTAAATTACTTGGTGTTACCTCAGATTGTAAACTGTCATGGTCAAAACATATAGATCCAATGGTTGTAACGATGGGGAGAGGTCTGTCCGTAATAAAGAGATGCTCTGCTTTTTTGACACCACACTCCAAAAAGCAAGTCCTGCAGGCTCTAGTTTTGTCTTATCTTGATTATTGTCTAGTCGTGTGGTCGAGTTCTGCAAGGAAATACCTAGTTAAGCTGCAGCTGGCCCAGAACACTGTGCCACGTCTTGCTCTTCATTGTAAATACGATGCATGCTAGTCTCTCTTGGCTAAGAGTAGAGGAAAGACTGACTGCATCACTTCTTCTTTCTATAAGAAACATTAATGTGAAGAAAATCACATTGTTTGCATAGTAAACGTACACACAGCTCTGACGCACACACTTAGCCCACCATACATGCCACCAGGGGTCTTTTCACAGTCCTCTAGAACAAATTCAAGAAAGCATACAGTATTAAATAGAGCCATTATTGCATGGAATTCCGTTCCATCTCATATTGCTCAAATGAACAGCAAATCTGATTTAAAAAAAACAGACAAAGCAACACCTCACGGCACAACGCCTCTCCCCTATTTGACCTAGATAATGTGTGTGTATGTATTGATATTTAGGTTACGTGTGCCTTTACATTTTTTTAATGTAGTTCTGTCCTTGAGCTGTTCTTGTCAATTAATGTTCTGTATAATGTCATGCTTCATGTTTTGCCTTTTTCAGCTTGAATGGAGGATGCTTTATGTACAAGCCGGTCCACGGTAATGCACATCAAACCAAGACAGAGACTCCCTAGGATATATTAAAGGTAGACTCAGCGATATGATGTAGAAAATAAACAGCATAGTGGATTAATTTCCACAACTACTAGTGTTGAAACGTGAGGCTCAACTTCTCCACTGTTTTTTAATTTAACTAGGCAAGTCAGTTAAGAACAAATTCTTATTTACAATGACAGCCTGCACCGGCCAAACCCAGACAGCGCTGGACCAATTGTGCGCTGCCTTATGGGATTCCCAATAAGTCGCTTGTGATACAGCCTGGATTCGAACCAGGGTCTAGAGTGACGCCTCTAGCACTAAGATGTAGTGCATTAGATTGCTGCTCCACTTGGAGATACTGTGTGTGACTGAGAGAAAAGTCTTGCATCAAGCTCATCTCAATATCTGCGGTACTCGTAGCATCGTCATTTCGATGAGTCAATCTTTAACTAATTTACCGCCTGGTGATGTCACCAGACAGGCCAAAATTCCATCCCACCAAAACAGGCTGAAATTTCAGGGAGTCTTTTCAAACAACTCTTACACCAAAAGGGCATTCTCACCATTTTACAGTATTATTCCAACCTCAACGTGTATAAATATATACTGCTCAAAAAAATAAAGGGAACACTTAAACAACACAATGTAACTCCAAGTCAATCACACTTCTGTGAAATCAAACTGTCCACTTAGGAAGCAACACTGATTGACAATACATTTCACATGCTGTTGTGCAAATGGAATAGACAACAGGTGGAAATTATAGGCAATAAGCAAGACACCCCCAATAAAGGAGTGGTTCTGCAGGTGTAGACCACAGACCACTTCTCAGTTCCTATGCTTCCTGGCTGATGTTTTGGTCACTTTTGAATGCTGGCGGTGCTTTCACTCTAGTGGTAGCATGAGACGGAGTCTACAACACACATAAGTGGCTCAAGTAGTGCAGCTCATCCCGAATGGCACATCAATGCGAGCTGTGGCAAGAAGGTTTACTGTGTCTGTCAGCGTAGTGTCCAGAGCATGGAGGCGCTACCAGGAGACAGACCAGTACATCAGGAGACGTGGAGGAGGCCGTAGGAGGGCAACAACCCAGCAGCAGGACCGCTACCTCCTCCTTTGTGCAAGGAGGAGCAGGAGGAGCACTGCCAGAGCCCTGCAAAATGACCTCCAGCAGGCCACAAATGTGCATGTGTCTGCTCAAACGGTCAGAAACAGACTCCATGAGGGTGGTATGAGGGCCCGACGTCCACAGGTGGGGGTTGTGCTTACAGCCCAACACCGTGCAGGACGTTTGGTATTTGCCAGAGAACACCAAGATTGGCAAATTCGCCACTGGCGCCCTGTGCTCTTCACAGATGAAAGCAGGTTCACACTGAGCACATGTGACAGACGTGACAGAGTCTGGAGACGCCGTGGAGAACGTTCTGCTGCCTGCAACATCCTCCAGCATGACCAGTTTGGTGGTGGGTCAGTCATGGTGTGGGGTGGCATTTCTTTGGGGGGCCGCACAGCCCTCCATGTGCTCGCCAGAGGTAGCCTGACTGCCATTAGGTACCGAGATGAGATCCTCAGACCCCTTGTGAGACCATATGCTGGTGCGGTTGGCCCTGGTTTCCTCCTAATGCAAGACAATGCTAGACCTCATGTGGCTGGAGTGTGACAGCAGTTCCTGCAAGAGGAAGGCATTGATGCTATGGACTGGCCCGCCCGTTCCCCAGACCTGAATCCAATTGAGCACATCTGGGACATCATGTCTCGCTCCATCCACCAACGCCACGTTGCACCACAGACTGTCCAGGAGTTGGCGGATGCTTTAGTCCAGGTCTGGGAGGAGATCCCTCAGGAGACCATCCGCCACCTCATCAGGAGCATGCCCAGGCATTGTAGGGAGGTCATACAGGCACGTGGAGGCCACACACACTACTGAGCCTCATTTTGACTTGTTTTAAGGACATTACATCAAAGTTGGATCAGCCTGTAGTGTGGTTTTCCACTTTAATTTTGAGTGTGACTCCAAATCCAGACCTCCATGGGTTGATAAATTGGGTTTCCATTGATTATTTTTGTGTGATTTTGTGGTCAGCACATTCAACTATGTAAAGAAAAAAGTAGTTAATAAGATTATTTCTTTCATTCAGATCTAGGATGTGTTGTTTAAGTGTTCCCTTTATTTTTTTGAGCAGTGTATATAAAACACAGAATAATCACGTTTTTGACTGCACTGGGCCTTTAAACAAACAAACTGTACTACTCTAGGGCGTTTGCTGTAGTCATGTTTTTGATTAAACTGTATAGTTTAGACATGTGGATGATGTTTTGGATTGTGGCTATATCTAATGCTTGGAGAACACTTTGTTGTTATAATTAACACATTGCAGATATTGCAAACTGCCTTAGCTGCAGTTTGTACACCATACATGTGATCACTATGTTTCCATTACTGAGCGTTACAGGTTAGCTTATGCAAAACGCAGCTATAGATTTTTCAACTAACCTGCTCTTGGTGATACTGTCTTCGTTCTCGATTTGGGTAAAAGGCTATCTCATAAATGTCCGTTTCCAGTTGCAGGAGGTTCTACAAAAACCAAAGAGAACCTAGAATTATTTAATTCATGTTTTGCACTACGCAAAGAGGTTCCTTGTGTAACAGGGTCGGTTATGTTTCCACTTGCCACTGCAGACATATGTATTCGAAGTTTATGTATTCCTATTGGTTGGTTACATATCAATAAGGTGTTATGTCATTGGTTACGCTTGCAGTTACGGGGAGATTGCGAACATCAATTCTTCCCAGTCTGATAATTCATGTTAGGTTCTGAAATAGTGAATTCTATTTACATATTTACAATGTGCACGAATTCACTATGGACATGTCCTGATGTGTATATATATACACTCAGGACAGTTTTAGGTACTGGGTCGGACCCCCCTTTGCCTCCAGAACAGCCTGAATTCTTTGGGGTATTGATTCTACAAGGTGAACCAATTGGTATCAAGGGACCTAATGTGTGCCAGAAAACATCCCTCACACCATTACACTCCCGCCACCAGCCTGTACCATTGACAGCAGGCAGGATGGGGTATTGGTGATCGCATGCCCACTTGAGCCGCTTCTTGTTGTTTTTAGCTGATAGGAGTGGAACCCGGTGTGGTCGTCTGCTGCAATAGCCCGTGTACTGTGGTTATTTGCCTGTTTGTGGGCCCGCCTGTTCGCTTGCATGAATCTTGCCATTTTCCTTCGACCTCTCTAATCAACAAGCTGTTTTTTGTCCACAGGACTGCCACTGACTGGATGTCTTTTGTTTGTCACACCATTCTCGGTAAACCCTAGACACTGTCGTGCGTTAAAAGCCAAGGATGCTGGCCGTGTCTGAGACACTGGAACCGGCGCGCATGGCACCGACGATCATACCACACTCAAAGTCGCTTAGGTCACTCGTTTTGCCAATTCTTACATTCAATCGAACAGTAACTGAATGTCTCAATCGATTTCTGCCTGCTTTATATAGCAAGCCACGGCCACGTGACTTACTGTCTGTAGGAGCGAACCATTTTCGTGAACAACGCCACGGTCACGTGACTCACTGTCTGTAGAAGCAAACCATTTTGGTGAACGGGGTGGTGTACTTAATAAACTGGCGACTGTGTACAGTACTTGTTAGATATCGGGGGCATCCTGGGATGTGCGTTTGTATATTATTGCTGTAAGAGATGAGTTAGGTAGTATGCTCTAATTGTAATGGTCGCATTTGCTAACTGCTAATTCAGAGTTACTTCCATGCTAACAGACGAATCACAAATCTACAGCCATCAACATACTGTTGTCCTGCACAGCTAACGTACTTCCTTGTGTCTATCGTCAGGTACTTATATTTATTGTATTTATATACTATTGTCGTTGTTATGATTTTAATTACAAAATACCCAGTCTGATAATTCATGCAAGCGACATGTAATGCCCATTAATGGAAACATAGTTATCACATCACTGGCATACAAACTGTAGCTATACTGCCTATTTCACCTCACCATAGCCTACAATGACACACTTCAAAGATGGGGATCATATCAGAATGGTATGGTGTTTGAGGGTGGCCAGGCCATAGCATACACGGTGTATAGCATCTATAGTCTGTAGCAGCAATCCCTCCAGTGATGTATTTTTATTTTTGTCATAAGCTCTCAGCTGTGCCTGCCTGTCAGGGACCATGTCATCTGAAGCAGGGCAGGCTATAAAACACTCTCCGACACCAGTGAACGGAAATCAATTGCTTTTCATAGGAGAAAAAGGTCAACCCAGGTAAGACTCAATCTGTCATGTATGGGTTTTTAAAGGTTTGCGTTATAATCTAGTTTGGGAATCATTTATTTGACAAAGACTATCTGTCTGTATATTACTCTTCCTCTGATGATTCAGCAAGATGTCTATTTCTAGCAATGCTACATGGTCTATGCCACATATGCTTTAAATCGGACTGAACATGTCCACTGCCTCAGCATAAACATGCAATGTAACCCATTGCATGTGTGTACTCAGCTCTATCCTTGTAGCCTGTGGTTTTAGAGTGAATTTTCAGTTGAAAATGTGAGATTTAGTCATAACCTTTACTGAGATGCTGAATACACAATGTGTTAGTAGTTTCCTCTTTAAATATCTTGCAGTAGCAAAACCTCAATATTACCTGACTTTACAGGACGCGACAGACCCAGAACATTATCATCTGAGAGCCTCGGCAGTAATACAATCCTTTTCCAATATATTTCCATTTCTACATTCAGTAATAATATATTTTGTCCCATGTTGACTTACTACTCTCTCTGTTTACCTCTAGTGTCATATGAACGCATTTTGTCCATCCAAAGTTTGAGTGAGGTTGAGAACCCATGGAAAAGCATAACTCTGAACCGTTGCATTGTGTTAGCAATCATCATTGTGCTTGTGAGCTCAGGCGTGAATGAAGTACATGGTGAGTGTTGAAACATTGTGAAACATTTGTCCATTTCTCATAACCTCAATGCACACAGACTAGCTCATGCACTATCTGTTGTGGTTTAGATGCTCTGGATGTATTTCTAGAGGAGAATGATCTTACTCAGATGTTACTTGGAGGCACCGGTCTACAACCAGACGCCATAGCTCAGGTATTGGGGCTCATAGCTTATTTTCTTCACGTGTCCCTCTTATAACTAACACAGTGAATAACAAATAATTACGTCCTCGGCTTTGGAACCTTATGTAATGATCCTGGGTGTTTCCTGTTCTCTCCCTGCAGCCTGCACCCTCTCTGTGGGACAGCTTGCTGAGTTGGGGATCAGACGATGGAAGAAAAGGAAATCCAAAGAGAAGAGGGGGAATCTTGAGGATCAGAAATAGAGATGTGTCTGACAAAGGGCTGTTAAAGGAATGATAGAGAATGGTAAAGAGGAGGATAGTACAACAAAATAGGAAAAGATCTTCTGAAGGAATAATCAAAGTGTGTTTATTATATTGAAATATAAAGATATTATAGTTAAAATGTTACTACTGTAAAAAAAAGATTTACAGTACATCAATGATCTTAAATGCACCATACAGTCTTATCTGATCATGCATAAATGTTCTTCATATTTAAAGGGTATACAGAAATCAATACAAATTAATAAGATCAGCTGGTTCCTATCTCGTATTTGATGATCAATATATTCTTTCAGCCTTCAATATGATCATGTGGTGCATATTGATAATGCACAAATTGTATTTGAAAGATCCAATATGTGCACTGTGCCAATGAGTTTTCTATTTACATAGCTGAGTGACAAAATGTGTATTAAATCAGTTAATATTGTGGAGAACTCGATGTGATAATGTATTTACAATAAACAAAATAAATGCACTTGATGACCTAAAACATGCAATTCTACTTGACTTTTATTGAGTAATGGTGCAACAACGCAGGTGCCCTGGCCCTTTAATACCAATCATTGCACCACATGGAGGAGTCAGCGGCATCCACACTCCTTGGCCACCATGTTTGGTTTGTAGCAGATATTGGTTCCATGCTCATCCAACTCCACCACCTTGAGGTCCTCATAGTCCACAGGCACACAGCAGGGTGAGCGCTCCAGGGCCAGGCCACTCTGGACCTGGCTGTTAAGCAGGATAGCATGGTTATTCCCGTTGGTCAGGGGAAAGCTGCAGACTCCCTGGCAGTTGTAGATGGTGGCCTCAGGAGGAGACAGCAGGTATTTCTCCAGGGACACGGTGAGACTGTGCAGCCGACAAAGGTGCTGGTTCCCTGGGTCCTTCTGGCCAGCTCTGGTGGCCCGCTGCCCCCTCTCCACATCCCAGGCTCCCACTACTGTCTGCAGGGCCTTCAGCAGAAGCAGGGCTCGGTACTGCGTCTCACTGGGGCTCCCAACACCTATGTGAATGAAATAAAAAAAGGTTTAAATGACTTAGCAATTAAATTAATGCCCAGACATTTATCATGAATTTACATTGAGGCCTGCTCACCTGCTGGTGCTTCCTCGCCCTCTTTAGGAAGGACACTGAGTTCCTGGAGTCTCCTCAGTCTGTCCATCCCTGCTTTGCCCACCTCCTCCGCCCTCATCTGAACCAGAACCTCCTCCAGCCTCTGCCTGAGCACCTCCAGTAGGGCGGGCTGCAGGGACAGCTCCCCGTGATGCCCCTGGAGCACAGAGCCCTGTGTGGGGAAAGAGAACAGGGTGGGAGCTGAGGAGTTGAGCAACCTGGCAAGGAGCGTCTCACTGGACGACACCCCAAGGGACAGGGGGGGAAGAGAGTCCAGAGAGTACAGAGGGACCGAAGCAGCCCATGGTTGTGACTGCGTCTGTGGTGGCATGACGTCACTGAGGAACTTCTGCAGCTCACACAGAAACGTGTAGGTCCCAGAGGGAGCAGGGGAGGGACTCAGCTTTTCTGTCACTCTGAGGAAGACAATTACACTCATTTAAGAATCTCTATGGCTTCAACCACTTAGAGAAAAAGAACAGTAATAGGTGCCGCATTTGAAAAAAGACAAAGCTAACTGACCTTTCATCAGTTCCTCTATCCGTTGAGAAAAGCACCAGGGGAATGACACTGACATCATTTCTTGTTCCGTCACCAATCAGGAAACCTCGTAGTTCAGAAAGCTTTTGTCCTGCCGAAAGGTGAATCATCTTGAGACATGCTGATGGAAGGAAAGCATAGGAACTTGAACACGATAAGCTGTACAAGATGTTCTTACCTGTCTCTGGTGTTTTTGTGTCAACATTGAATCTCCATTTCAGTTTACTTTTGCCCTCGGGTTGCTTTCCTGTTAGGATGAGGAACTGTGTTCCTTCTGAAATACATACTGTCTGGGAGAAGTGGGAAAAGGTGGAGTCAGATAATAGCAGAACATCAAAAACTAAAGAAGCAAAGTGTCACCGGCCACATTATCATGATGAAAGCACAATATCTTAACTTGACTGCTGACATACAAAACATTTGGGACTGTATCAACAGTGGACAGATGAAAGAGTTTTTGAGTGGAGTCTTCCTTTAATGGTCTACAAACATCATGGTAAGACAAGACTTGTAAAATGTGAGAGACAAGTAAGAAGTTCAGGAATGTTGTTCTTGAGCAGGTAATGAATTCAAACCTGTTTGTAAGGCTGCAGAGAGTGACTGGTGAAAGTGACGGCACCGAGCGCTCCTGTTCTGGGGTTTCTAAAGGCAAGGAGCAGTACGGGCTTGATATTGGAGAGGGGGGGCCGGGGGAGATGGAGGGTCAACACAAGACCCCCTCCCTCCACTTCACTCTCCATGAGCTCTGATAGACAAGACATAACATCCCATTTCAGTACATTCAGAATCAGATCCATATCTGTGCCATACCTTTAAAGCTGAAATCTGGAAAGAGACAAAACTGTACCTTTGGTTGGGTGCCAAACATGTAGCCCATGTTTCTCTTTCTTGGCTTCTTCAGCTAGTGTGGATAAGGCAGGTATTGGAGCACCATCAGAGTGTGAGCAAGCGCCAAATCGAGTCAAAACCTCCTTTCTCAGGTTGCTTTCCTGGCCCCAACCTTCACGAAGTGCTGAAAGCATATCCTCAATAACCTCTCCATGAGACGGTATCCTACCGAAACATGGAGTGTCCCCAGGTAGGTGAGGAGCGCTGGGATGGGAGTTTATGGTCTCCTTCACTGTTAAGGCATTCTCTCCCAAACCTTTTCCAACCTCCATTGAACTTTTGTCTCCTTTGATGAAAGAACAGACTAAATGTAGTCACAGAAGGCTGCATTCCCATAACAATATTTGGACAAATGTATAATTTGATGGCCAAAAGAAGATGACCTTATTCAGAGATGATATTGCATCATTCACAATTTGATAAATGAAGTTACAGAAAATTCTAATAAGCAGTTAGTTAATACAATTAACAAATAGAGCACAAAGTAAAAACTGTGCATTACAATGCATACAATATTTTCTTGCAAATGCTAATGAATCTATGTTTGGTCACAGCTATGGCCAGGTCCCAGGCATACAGATTCATATCAATGCAACAAGTTACAAGCAGCAGTACGGACAGTGTAATTGGGATGGTGAAGTGTGACTGACCTGGCCCTGTTCCTGGGTGGTCTGGCGTGGGGTCCTCCTGACACCGGCCTAGCAGGCTGTCACTCAGTCTGCCTTGGTGTGGCAGAGTGACCATTGTGCTGGGCAGCAGCAGTATCAAGCCGAATATGCACCATAGCCTCATGGTAACCCTGTCTGTCCAGTCACGTCTGGATCGAACACTTGTTTTGGGTCAGGTCAGCGAGGGAGATCGGTTTTATGTAGTACACCGCCCCTCTTTCAGCTAAGGGGGACAGGCTGCCAAATACGCAGCTAATACTATGTGATGTGTCCTTGAGAAACTATCCTATGTTGTAAGATGTGGAGGGACAGTGAATGCTGCAAATACTACGGTGGGTTGAGATAAGGCTAGGGAAAGGAAGCACAAGACAGACAATGGAGTGTTTTGTGTGTGGCAGACAGACACCTGCCCTCTCTGTGGGTGAGAAAAGACTGGAGATTGAAGCACCTCAAAAAAGGAAGGGAGGATGTTTGAATGAGATAGAAAAACCATGCGTGTAATGACATTTCTATAAAGGCCTTTCATAGGTAACGTCTGGTCTATTACAGCATATCAACACTATCTTATTGCTTCTGTGTCCTGCCATTTCTTACATACAGTTCTTCTTCAGGGATGATCAACTAGATTCAGCGGCGAGACTTTTTTTTTCTTGAGCGGATGGTCAAGGGGCCAGAATATACAGAAATTACAAATAATTTGTAGACTGCAAATTGAACGCAAGAAGCCCAAACAGGTATATTTGACTAAAACATGATAATTTCACACCTTGCGTAGGAATACTTTATAGATTTCTAAAATAATAAATACAAGAAAATGCTTAGGAAACTTGGGGGCCAAATTCGGCCCACCAGATGTCATTTTCCCCCCCAATACACAAACAGATATTGGAACGTTCCTCATAAAAGTAGCCATTTGTGATGCAATTCTAAGGATGCGATTGCAAAGTGACGATTGATTACAGACACGTTGGCTTTAAAAAGTTCTCTCAGCAGTTATTGGACTATGTACAGTGGATGGAATATGGATGTGCTGCATGCCAGATAGACACAGAAGAAGTGTTGGCTAAATAAGAGCTCTTGACAGATTAAAGGATCTATGGACAGACTATGAGATGCTGCTGTTGAGACTTCTCGGGTTGAAAAGTGCCTCACGGCCTTGGTTTCATGGAGAAATCCAACAGCTGCAGCTTTGTTTTGCACACGATCAAGGTCGTTCAGTTCAGTCTGTCCTGCTTGGTGGACAACAGCGCCAAGTGATAAAGTCAAGGATTCACAAATCATCCACTAAAAATTACAAGAATTTATCATTTCTAATGGCTTGAAAACATGCACCTAACATTGCAGAACACTATTTCAGATAGTATTCATAAAGATGACATTGAATGTTGAATTATTCCCCAATAGTGGACATTTTGGAGTTAAATGTGTATTCCCCACTAAAGACAGAACTGAAGAACAATTCTCAAAACACTACTGTCCATCTTTGGTCAAAACCATGATAAGCTGAGCTTTAGTACAGAATGTACCAGAACTAGAAAAATGACACTCATCCCACCCCTACATAGTCTGAATCCTTCACTGAAAACAAACTAAAATATCATGCACCATATACAAATCCTACAATTTTTTGAATAAAAAGTATAAATAAAATCACCTTTTCAACATGCAAAATATCACCAATAAGCAGAGATGCAAATTTAATATTTTATAAGAAACCATTTTATTAATAATTATCATAAAAAGGCAAAAAAACTAAAACAAATTTCAATTTGTCATTAAACATCTAAGATAATAGCACCAACACCAAGAGTTCCCATGACAGCCCAAGGCGTTTTGGAAAGTAGGTTTGCTGTTATTGCACCTCAAACCTGCCCTTAGTTTTACTGATCCACATACGGAGTTAAAATTCAGTCCAAATACACAGCGTTCTCCCTATGTAGGGATCACAAAAAAGGACAATTCCTTTTCAGAGAGAGGAAGTGAGACGAGGCATTTGTGAGTGTAAGAAGAGGATTTTCCACGACATTGTCAGACCAGTCGAACACAAAGCTGCAATCTTTTGCTGGAGTGGCTGGATGTGTGCGACTGAGAAATTGAGGAGACAAACGTACATTTTCGAGGAAGTTTGTCAACTCCAAGAACCAATATGAATTTAAGTTACATCAAAATATAAGAGGTCCCTGGTCCTGAGTTAGGGAAAGAAATAATGAAGTCACAGTTTATAGATAAGTGTGACGTATAGAGTAGTGTTATATCATTTCAGGATATCTGCTAAGTTCCTGAGTGAGACCTTTGGCAGGATTCAGTCTTGTTATGTGAAACAGTCTTAACTGTAAAGTTAATAGAGCAGTATACTGCACTACAGTATTAAATATGTATCCAAATTTGCCAGAGATCATGTGTACTTCTTCAGGGTACATATTTAAAATGGGGTCCGTTGAACTGTTCAAACCTGAAGTAACAATATTCACTCTCCCACACATTGCCACTCCAGCCAACTAGGAAGTATATTTTCAGATGGGACATGAATAATAAGTCAACAAGCGAGCTTGTGTTGAAGTTTATTAAACCTTTTCCCTCCGCTAGCACAACAGGAGAGGAAGTGTATTAACCAATAGCTGCATTTTCCTTGATTTAAGTGTAGGAGAGCACCGTACTGTCTGTCTAAGAGTATTCCAATTTGATCTGAATCTTATGTCATAATAAAAGCATCATTGATACTAACTGCAATTATATCAAACAATAAAAATAAAAAAAACAATGAAAACATCAACAATAACAGTAAATACAAAAGACCTGTCAGTGCTGATAACAGGGGACTAGCTTCTCTGGTCATGACCGACATGAGCAAATCATTGTCCTCATTCCTGATTGCAAAGCACTGTTGTCTACTGGACAACATTGTGACTATAAAGCTGTGATGTCTTATTACTCCTCAAGGACACAGATGAAACAAACAAAACAACGATGATAAATTAATATCCTGCTTCACGTCCTCAATTAGTAAGGACTGACAAATGACAATCAGATCAAAATGGAGCCTGGTTGTTGCAAACCCACATAACACATACTAGTTATTCTACTACCAGTTATATTGGAACAATTAACTTGTAATTACAACAGATGCATTATGCTCATACTATGGGAAGGAGGCGGCTTTAAGACATATCCCAGGACAGGCAGAAGTGAAAGATGAGATTTGGCTTTTGGATGCACCCAGAACGTTATCTGAAATCAGTATGTACGGTTGAAACAGCACCTTGTCTTTTCTACTTTAAAATATTATTTTTTACAATTACTGAAAGGCATGTTGTTTCACAGAGTAGAAGTTTCTCTTTAAAAAGCATGAAGTAAATCGGATTACAATCCAGAACAAATCAAGACAGTCTAGTTGCAGCACAAATCTCTCCCTCTATGTGTTAACCACATAATAGTACAAGCATAGAGTTTCTCTGTGTATATCAGAGGAGATGGTGCCATGTGACGGTGCCACGTGACTGGCATGCCCTCATTGACACTGAACAGTCATGGTGTTTCACTCACTCTATTAAGGCCCTGGTTTAACAACTCTGCACTGCTGTTTCCCTTGGGTCCAAGCCCAACCTGTTTGACAGGCTGTAGATGTGGGTCACACGTCAGCACCAAAAGAACATTTTTTACAAATATAATACCCCAAATCAATGTAGGCATTTCTTATTCACCTACACACCATTCTTAACACAAACGTATCTGTACAAAACACAGCGTCACATGCATTTACAAATAGTCCTGAACAATTTGCACGTTTCTGAAAGCAGAAGGGTGTTTTGCAGTATGCCAAAAATACTGTGAAAAATCACATCTAATGGGAGCGTTACCTGTTTCCATAACTCTGAGTCAGCCGTAGGTTGAAGATAGCTTTATCAAATCGTGCAGTGTCTACAGTTGTACACTAGGCTTAAAACAATTCAATTGGATAATTACATTTTAAATACGAGAAAGAATGCCAGAAAATAGCATTTAAAATGTCCCTGTGAACAAGCACCAAGTATTGACAGTTATTGATGTTCTTAATATTGTATAAATAATATTAGGCACAGTCCAGGGTTATACAGATTGTAGCACCATTGTTTTCAGACTGTGAGTCAAGTACACACTTAAACCTATTGCATTCTACACTGTTACACATGTTTCAGGAGAACAAAAACAAAACTTTACAAAATAGAGAAACTTGACAGCATAAATATAATAATCTAAATTATACACAATTATACAGTCAGAGAATGTCTCTTATTCACAGTACAATATCGTTTACAAAAATGAAAATCCAATCAAAAGCTGTGAAAATGGCCCAGTAGTTTTTGTTATTCATGCATTTCCCAGTGTGTGAGCGATGTTTGTATATCAGTGTGTGCAGGTTGAAGTGGCTGCAGAAAGCGCCACTACAGTGTTAGTGGACAAAAGGTGACACGTACAGACAGCATTTCTACCCAACCCTGTGAACTCAGTGAGATTGGATTCCAGAGACTTGCCTGAATACAACACAGACAACATTTGAGTCCCAAAATTACACCTGCATTTTCATCATATCAGTGTTTCGGCAGGGATATAAAAACATAAGAAGCTTAGATTAAGAGTAGTTGAGTATCCTACTTGTGAAGAATGCACATTGCGTTGCGGATCCCTACGCCCTAGCACTCCAGCTGGCTCTGTAAGTAGTGATTAGAACCGCTTTATATCCTCCAGTCCTTCTGCTGTTCACATCATACATGTGTTGACGCACAGCTCAGCCGGCAGCACTTAAGTGAATGAGAAGCTCGGGGCCTACTATTTCATTTCCAGACACGAACGTTTTTCACATAAATGATCCTTTGACTTGACACGGACCATAATCACACCAATATAACTAACAACTTTTTATTCTGGGCTGACAGCTGACTATAGTGCTGTCCCTGCACCAGGGACATTGTCACAGGGTACACAGATATGCTACCCAGTGCATTTGAACCAACAGCTAAAAAGCTGTTGTGTTCAAATCATATTTCATTCACTGAACAAATGATCAGGGTTCAAGGTTAGGTAGCAGGGTGCTAGAGATGCAGTGAGGCACAGCTGCATGGTCCCTAGTCCTGATCAGAGCTGGGTTAGACTGGTCTAGCGTGGAGGGTGAGGTCTAACATAGCACCCGGTGGTCAGATAATCACAGAACAAAGAGGAGAGTGCGGTCTACTAGGATGACAGACCCACACGAATCTCCCACTGTACACACTGTCTGCCTTTACTAATATAACGGCATCAGTGATATGTAAAACTACACTGCTGACTGACTTCTTCTGTAGTCAAATGTGTGAACTGAGTCTTTAACAAATAACTATGTATATTTAGTAAGTCTTATTAGCACCGCGTTACATGGTGACAGTGATGTACCTTTACAAGTTACTGCCATGGAAACAGTGCGTTTCATGTGTCACTATAATGTTAAGAGTAGGCAGCATACCAATTCATTAAGGATGGGATGTACACAACCCAGTGATTACTATCAGCCTCAACCCACAACACAAACACCCCGTGACCGCTCAACTCTGCTCAGGACGCCATGCTGCGAGTGTGTGTCAGCGTGAGTTGCCGAAGCAGTGTGTGTATGTGTGCTCGGCTCTGTGTGTGTGTGTGTGTGTGTGTGTGTGTGTGTGTGTGTGTGTGTGTGTGTGTGTGTGTGTGTGTGAGTCCCAGTACAGTGGCGGTTTAGCAGGCTTAGGAGCACCAGTGAGATAGTAAAGTACATTGGTCCACACCTGCCCTATTGCATAGGTTACGTTGGGTTGAGGTAGATATTCTTCAGTTACCTGCCAGGCAGAGGAAAGAGCCAGGGTCAAAACCAAATGCTGCCAATTAGCATATATAAAAGCAGGACAGGAGACTGCTACTGAAGAGTGGAAATGTCAGAGTTAAAAAGCACCAAAAACAAATGTTTAGATTTGAACAGGTTTTGTTATGATTTAATCACAAACATACAATAATAATAAATACTATTTAGCAGACGCTTTTATCCAAAGCCAATTTTCTCCAAAGCTACTTTTAGCCAAAGCGTCATGCATCATACATTTTTCGTATGGGTGGCCCCAGCGGGAAAGAGGAGTATAACTTACCTTGTTAGAACTGAATAGCAGCTTTGGAAGCACTGGAAAACCAGGTTGTCTGTGTGTCTCTCCCTCTTATCCCTCTGATTGACCCACAACCCCCCCTACCACATCCCCCACCCACCCACCCCTCACCCTATGCCCTATCTAGGCCGGGAGCCAGGGTGCTGAGAGGACGACGTGTATGAAGCAGGCAAGCCCAGAGTCCTCCACATGCTGACCCCACCCGAGCTACTGGCCTGGGTTGGAGGGGGCAGATGAGGGGGGTAGTGCACTGTGAAGCTACGAGAGGAAGGTGAAGAAGAGGGGGAGACAGACGCAGAGGAGGAAGAGACCGAGAGAGAGGAGGACTGTGCTCTCTGTTGCAGGAGGGAAGAGGGGAAGGCCTCAGAGCGAGACGAGGGACTGGGGTCAGAGGACGAGACTGAGGAGGAGGAGACGTTGAGATATGGTGGTGGAGGGGGCAGGGAGAGCGTGGGGGGTGGAGGGGTGTGCAGCACTGTCTGGGTGCGGCTGTGCTGGGAATGGGGCAGAGGGAGGGAGGAGGATACAGAGGGGGCAGGGTGTTGGTGCTGCTGGGAGGAGGAGAGACTGAGCAGAGAGCCGAGGCCTCCTGAGACTGGCAGCGCAGCCCCGAACTGATGGGAGGACACTGAGGGCACCACGTGGTGAAACATGCCTGTGGATTAAACAGCGAGAGATGGAGAGATGGGGGAGGAGAGAGAGAGAGAGAGAGAGAGAGAGAGATGGGGGAGGAGAGAGAGAGAGAGAGAGAGAGAGAGAGATGGGGGAGGAGAGAGAGAGAGAGAGAGATGGGGGAGGACACAGAGAGAGAGAGAGAGAGAGAGAGAGAGAGAGAGAGAGAGAGAGACACACTCAGCCAGGATTTGCATAGCGCCAAGCGAGTCTTACAGACAGGCACACAGAAAGCAGACAGAGACATGTCACTATAAAAGGGTCGACTGAATCAGCTGTTATAGACCAAAGGCCATTCCCCTGAAATTAACTAAATGTTTTGTGCAAATAAAACAAGTCTAATCATAGTGAAATGTCTCTGAATTACACACACATGACCAGCAGCATTAACACCAACACCCAAAGAAAATGCTGATCAAGTTCCTTTAATTAATTACTAATCACAGTAATTTGTAAATACTTCAGAGTATTACAGTATAGCTAACCAACACAGACAATTGTAGGCTATATCACAGTATAGAGATTGAAGGGCATTATCCATGCCCGTGGCCATGATTGCATTGACCAAGTATATCATTCTTAAGATCTGCTCTCTTCAAAATGTTAGGCATTTTCCAAGGGTGTCCAACTCAGCATCTGTACAGCCAGTCCATGGCAAAGCAAAGCAGCAAGGGCATTCAGACAGACAGCAGGACAGGGCTCCCACTTACCTGTGTCAATCAGTAGGCCTCTCCGATTGACTTCCTCTGTACCACTGTCTAACACACCCAATCTGAGGACTCTGATCTCACTCTACCCCAAACCATACCCAATGGTGCTGCTGAATGGAAGGAGACTGGTTAGAGTGGGTGTGTCAGTGGGCCTCACCTGCCAGCCCAGCGCTGGAGAAGCTCCCCAGGGAAGAGTGTCCGTTGACCAGGCGCGGGGCCCCGCTCACCGAGGTTCCGGGCGTCTGGGCTCCGAACAGGGACTGGAGGACAGAGGCACCCCCAAGGGGGAACTGGGCCCCCAGGTACTGTCCCACAGAGGCCCCCGAGGCTGAAGATACAGGGCTGCCCCCCACCTTGCCGCTCAGGATACCCCCGCTGACGGCTGCAGAGATGAAGAGGTTCTGGCTGTTGCCCATGCTGCTGGATGTCTTCAGTTCCCACTCACCCCGGGGCTTCTGTTTGGGCATGGCCTGCCTCTCAGAGCTGCTTCCTCCCTGGGCCCCTGGCCCCGGTCGGCCCCCAGACTCCTGGCTAAGGAAGGGGTTAAGGGGGATGTCCTGAAACCCTGAGGGCTCACCCCCGGCCCCCTCGCCCCCCCTCCTCTGCTGCTGCGGTTTGTGATCAGAGTCTGAGTCCGTACCCGTGCCCATGCCCCGCGGCTCTCTCCCTGTGCCAAAGGGGGAGCCCCCCTGCCTCACCTCGGACAGGGGCTGCTTGAGGTCGGAGATGGGGGAGAAGGTGGATTTCCACTTGCTGTTGGATGAGGAGGAAGATGAAGAGGAGACCTCACTTCCTGTGCTGTTACTGCTGCTGCCTCCTGACTTCCTTCCTGTTAAAAGAGCAAAAGCAAAAGCACAGTAGATTGCTGAGAGTGATATCATGTTAATTATGCAGGCATCAGCAGTCACATTTTTGGACGTTCCTTACCGCGCTCCCTGTCCCCTGATCTGCCTGGTCCATCTCGGCTCTCCAAGGAAATAGTGGCAATCTTCCTTTCAATTCTAAAACAAGACAAATTCAAGAAAATTCTAGTTCAAAAAGTACTCTTCTGTAGAAATGAGTCAGCAACCACGTTTTGTTTTGCTTCACCGTTTACTATACCTTGAGCTGGAGCTGTCAGCGGGGTAGCCAGAGTCGTCATCAGAGCTGGGTGCGGAGGAGTAGCGTCCTGAGCCATTTATCTCCAGAGGGCGTTCTCGCTTCAATACGGGGGGCTGGTCCATGTCTGGACCACAGGGACTACATCCAGACTGCTCCGGGGAAGAGATGGCAGCGATCTCCAGAGGCTGGTTAATGTTGTTCACCTGACACAACAAACACAGAAAACAGGGTTAGCCCTAACCCAGGGTTTCCCAAACTCGGTCCTCGGGACCCCAAGTGGGGCACGTTTTGGTTTTTGCCCTAACACTACACAGCTGATTCAAATAATAAACTAATCATCAATCTTTGATCATTTGAATCAGCTGTGTGTTAGGGCAAAAAACTAAATGCGCACCCATTGAAGTCCCAAGGACTGAGTTTGGGAAACCCTGCCCTAACCCTAAAGCTACAATATGTAACCTTTTGGTCGACCTGACAAAATTCACAAAGAAATATGTGTTATAGATCTGTCATTCTCAAAGAAAGCAAGTCTAAGACGTGGTAGATCTGTTCTATGTGCGCTACTTCTATGCTTCTGTTTTTAAGTTTCGTTTTTGCATCTTACTTTCGGTTTTGTACACCAGCTTCAAAAAGCTGAAAAACATATTTTTGGTTATGGAAAAGATATTTCACAGTGGTTTAGATGGTACAATGATTGTCTACTCTATACTTCCTTGTTTTGTCACAAACTGAAATTAGGCGAACTATTAGAATTTTAGAAACCAGGAATTGGTGGAGAGATTTCTACATTGTGCATCTTTAGCCTACAGTTAAAATATGTATTCAGTAGGGCCTAGATATTAAGGAATCAAACATACAACTCTTGTAGAAAGTACTGCGCTGCAACCAACTTAGCCATTGAAGCCGTGTACCACGTTTTAAAGAACAGGGAAGCAACCTGAACATAGCTTCACTCACCATGGAGTTGATGTTGAGTGGGGATCCTGATGGGTGATTGGTGGAGCTGAGCCCAGGAAAGGACTTCCTCTTTGGGGAGCCACTGACAGGTTGAGCCCCCGTTGAGCTGCGCTTCCTCCTCCCACGCTTGCGTTCCTCCTGAGACCCATGGCCGTGAGAGTTTGTGTGCTGGGAGCCCGGCGAGTGGTGGTGGTTGTTATGGTTACTGTGGCTACCTAGGTGATGCTGGCTCTGTCTGGCTGAGCCGAGGCGGAGGCGAGACGCGGCGCCCCCAGAGGAGGAGGAAGACGACGAAGAGGAAGAAGAGAAGAACATGCGGCGTCTGGACTTGCTGTCCTGGGGCTCCGAGTCAGACTCGCCCTGGCGCTCAGCCCCATCCTCAGGGAGGATTCTGGGGGTGCCGTCAGCATACTGGAGGACCCCTCCGGTGCTGAGGGGGGGGCTGTGGCCTTGTGTTGGTCCCATTGGAGGGGCACCGTGAGGGGGAGGGGAGGGGGCAGACCCGTCCTGGTCCTCAGAGTGAGAGCCTCCGTTCATCAGCCCTAAGCTAGAGGAGTACCCTGAAGAAGGACAGAGGGGGTTGGACACTGGTCAGTCATGACATGTCTCAACACATGCAGGATTCAATGGATGAGATCAATACGGTAAACAAGGTAAGAGTGTATTTGGGACTGCTTACCGTTGGTCTGGCCTGTCTGGAACACAGGACTCGGTGTGCTCCTCTACAAAAACAAACACGGAGCGCTTGAATCAACACAGTGGTGACCTTACTACCCAGTCGGAAATCTACCTGTAGCCCTGCCATTCTCTAAGCCAGTGGTTCCCAAAGTCAGTCGGCCTTTCAACTTACTCTGGAAAGTTGTAATCGTAGAATGCACAAGGTGCAACTTCAAAATTGGATAGTGAATCAACAGTTTTCCTCGTGTCATGTCAGTCATTGCAGACCTTCGTGAGCTACAGTATTTATAACTTGTCAGAAATATCCAGATCAACTGTCCAGAGTGAAAAAGTTTGGGAACCACTGCTCTAAGCCAGAGTTCTAGGAGCCATATGTACCCACCAGTCTCTCTGCTCGGCTGGGCAGCACCACACTGGCCAGGGGGATGCTAACGGGGAGTTTGCTGGGGTGCACTGTGCTGAGGGGGATACTGATGGGCAGGCTGGTGATGGCGTCACCCTGACCCCCTGCTGGACTCTTCTCCTTACCCCCCTGGACATCACACATACACAGACACACACGGGAGGACCAGTCAGTCAGACTGAGTACATACTGTGTGTGAGTCAACAGGGTAGGCTGTGTGTCAGTGTGTGGACAGAGAGGACAGATAGTTACCCTCTCAGCACTCCTGGGTGTGTTGTTCTGCTGACTGTCTGATGAGTTGGGAGACAGGCAGCTCAGTTTAGCATCTAGTGGAGAGGTGATGGCGCCCATATCCCCCCTGCAGGAGTAGAAAAATAGTCAGGAAAACTGTCCTCAACAAACATGGAACACATCTCCATGTTTTCAGGACAATCTACTATGTCGGTCTGATAACTAACCTGAGACTAGAGTCCTGCATCGGGTCGGATACCCACGGTTCCTCGCGGTTGATCCGCAAAAAAAAATAAAAATCAGCTGGCGGGTGGAATGAAAACATTCTTTCAACCAGCGGGTCGGCTCGCGGTTCAGAACAATTATACTGCGTTTAACGTTTTAAATCAAGAGAATATATTTTTGGAGCTTATTCTGTTAAATTGTGTCTTGTGAATTCAATTAGGCTATGTGAGTGGTGAGGCAGACATAGCCTAGGCTACCAGCCACGCAGCGAGAGAGTGGAGCAGGAACTGTCCATTTCTTGTGAGGTGCTGAAACGTTCCTAATTTGTCCACGTGCTTATGTTCCCTTTTTCCACACAACGATACATTGGCAAGTTTATTTTCCCGGACTCCTAGCTCACAGGAAAATGGTTAACATAACAGGAGAAATAAAAAGAAAGGTTATGATGAATACACCATTGTGGAAACAGGTGCTGCACGAGTGAAATCCTCGGTTTTGGAAGGCTTTTGGAGTCATTGTGGACAAGGAGGACAACAACCCAGTAGATGGATGCACAGCCTGTAAAAGTGCAAGCAGGTGTTTGTTAACAATAATTCAGTTAATTGTCAGTTAATTATTACATTAATTCAGGCTTCGTGCATTTAGACCATACGCAGGACATTTTACACCTGTGCGGCTGGTAAAGGTTTGAGTAGCCAATAGCCTACTAAATACATGTAGCCTATTTGATTCTGGGAAATGTTCATTTAAGTTTCAATTCAACTACTTGATTATCGAAACAATATTGAACGTAAAGGTATTGTTTTGTTGTGTCGGCTATAGACTTACATTAGATAAGGAATAAGGAGGTTACTTAGAAAGCTCTTTTTCAAAGTGATTTGAGTTGTTCAACGTGCCGCATTGCATTGTGCATGGTTTCCTTTTATAAACATTTTAATAGACACAAATGAATTCATGCAGGGAATGGGAATAGTCTACAACTCTGTTAGTTGTAGATGTTATTTTGGCGGGTCACGGATTGCTTCTCGGAACAATTCTACGCGGATGGGTCAGTTTGCGGAGAAAAATCTGTCCTGATGTCGGATATCGGGTGAGGCTCCGAATTGATGTGGCCAGCGCGGGGCGGGTGCGGCTCCAAAAAACGGACCCGTGCAGGACTCTACCTGAGACCAGTGAAGCCCAAGCCTCTGAAGTGTGCAGTACTAGAGTCCTGGTTCAGGTGTCTGCGCAGGGCGATCTTGGCTGGGGAGAAGCGGGTGTAGTCAGGGAGGGGGTGACCCAGCTGCCTGTGCCGGGCGTCCGGGGTGGGGGGCACGATCTCGTGGTCAGGCAAGATGGGCAGGTAGCGGGAGAGGAGCTCTCCCTTGGTGCCCCTCCTGTCGAAGCAGGGCGAGGCGGTGCCGTTGATGGACAGCTCGGGGCTGAGGCCGGCCACGACCAGGCTCAGTTTGGGGGTGTCGTGGTCCAGGGTAGGGCGAGGGAGGCCCTTGCGGTAGGGGGAACCCTCACAGGGACTGTAGGACTTGAGCTGGAGCAGCTCCTGTTGCCTCTGACTCTTCTCCAGCTCCACGATGCTGATCTGAGAACCAACACAAGGGGGAGCCATTACACCAAGGTAAGAAATAGGAACATCACTTTGCTAACAAAAACTATACTCCACAACAGTAGATGACCGATTCCTCCACTATTCCTAAGTTTGTCGGTAGAGACAGGTGGAAGAGAGAAAGGTGCACAGAGGTGTGTACCTGTAGCTCGAGACAGTGCCGCTGTTTTTCGGAGATCTGTCTGCGTAGGGCCTGCTTCTCCTTCAGCAGGCTCTCAAGACACAGAGAGCTCCAGTCCAGCTTTAGCTCTTCACACCGAGACTTCAACTGAAACAGAGCGTTATAGTTAGTGAGTTACAAGTCTCTGGCTATATGTCTGACAGAATGCCCAACACGCAGATCAACCCCAACGTGAAAAGGGCCAGAGAGATGGCACCCAGGAGTAGCGAGGTTGTCTCACCAGGAGCAGGCTGTGGTCCCTCAGCTCGATCATGTCTCTCTCCAGCTGCTTGGTCTGCTCCTTCAGCTGATGGTTGTGGGCTGAGATCTCCTTCTGGGCCTGCAGCAGGTCCTCCACAGTTAGGGCCTTCACTCCCAGCTGAGGGGAACACAGAGACAGGGTAAGACATTTGGCGATCGAGTACTCTCCCAACATTGGCTTCTCATTACCAGCTGGTTTCATTAGACATTCACCACATTATCTGCCTACCTCATCCAGTTTGGTGTGGAAGAGGCCTTTGATCTTCTCTTTGTGGGTCTGACACACAGTCTGCAGCTGCTCCGCCTGCCCAGAGAGCTCTCTGTGTTTTAGCTGCAGAGGTGGGGGAGCGATGGAGGAAGAGGGAAGGAGGAACACAAGAGAAAAGGGAAAGGTTTAGAGGTTGAGACTAAATCAGAGGCAACATTCCCAGGGGGTTAGTCTCCTTCAACATGAGTGATAAAGGGAGGGTTGAGAGTTGAAGTATGAGCCTGAGGGAGTGAATCTGAATGCAGTAATTTATGATATCATCTATTACTCTTTAACGAGGTGGCGATACTGTTGTCACATGGATTACTCACATTTACAAGATGGATTGAGTGATTTGGACATTCTATTTACCTTCTCCTGCTCCAGGACTTGCTGCAGGTGAATGCGGTACTGAGGTGTCTTCATGTAGGTCATGAACTGGAGGTACTGGACTTTAATGTTGTCTGTGGGGGGAGAGACACAGAGAGGACTGGCCTTCAGCTCTGCTGGCTGTGACTAATAGACAGGTCTGTGTGATAAGGAAGGGTGGGGTCAGGGTAGCGGGGCTCACCTAGAAGCTGTTGTAGACCAGGGGGAGTGGGGCCCAGCAGCAGTTGCCCAGACGCATAGTGCTGAACTTTGGGAGGTAGCTGGTAGAAGGGACTTTGAGGTGACCTGTATGCATCTGTAGAAACAACAAGGAAAGTCAACTAAACAAACATGGACCAAAATGAAGAGTTTAAGGCTAAATAAACACAAATGCACAAGGGTATATGGACTCAGCCCTGGGTAGGAGTGTGTGTGTGTGAGAGTGAGCAGGTGGCTCACCCTGGGGGGGTGCTGCAGAGATGGTCTTGGCATGCAGCAGCTCCAGGGCACTCTGGCTCTTCTTGCTCTTGCGTTCGGCTGCGGTCACCGCAGCCTTCTTGGGACGCCCGCGCTTCCGGGCGCTCAGCTTGCGGCCTTTGCTGAGGAGTTTGGCGCGGCGGGGTTTGGGTGACGCCTTCACGACTGCCAATAGCCCCGGTTGCTCATCCTCCCCGCAGGAATCCTGAGACACACACAGGGAGAGGCCAGCGTGAAAACAAACCAAAGATAGAGTGGTGATCTCATCGGGAGAAGAACTGAGCATTGAGACGTGAAAGCCGATAAAGGGATTTACCTTGTGCTCCTTTGCCTTGGTTGGGGTGGTGTTTTTACTGTCTTTACTATTCTTTTCTTGTCGACGCCTAGCTGCTTCTTGCTCCTCCTAAAAACACATAGGAACATCTTAGTGTTGTTTACCATGTGAATAGTTCAGGAGGGCATATAAACTGGGTGCAACTGCAAAGACAAACCAGAAGTGACTAAGATTACACATACTCTGTGGGCAACATAAAATACAGTGACCAAAGGAACAAAATGTAGCTTACCCTGAGTTTAGGATTTTTGAGACTATGAAAATAGTTTTCAAGCTGAAAAAGAAAAGAAAGTATCAAGTAGTGCACACGGACAGAGGCATAGACAGCAGAGGTCACACTCTCCCCTCTCTCTCTTTAGTGCAGTCACCTTGTGTGACACTATCCATAAGCCCTCCAACACGTGCATGTGAGTGTGGGGATACAGAAACAATGCAGCGATGACCTCACCGTTTCCACTGCCTCAAGTGAATGGATACATTCAAAACAGACAATTGTTTCACTTGCGCATTCAAGCACTGAGAACCGTCTCAGTGCCTGAATGAGCAAGTGAAACAACCGGCTAAGTTTTTAAGCAGACTGTTACGAACCGGTATAGACAAGTATCAAAACGAAACATTTTCAAACAGAGAGAATATTCTAGGTTATAGTGGCAAAATATGCCCCCCACAACAGACAGGCAGAAAATGTTAGATTTTCTGCTTGCAGTCAGGCTAACTGTTTGCAAAAAAAGTACTAAGTCTTGTTTTCAGTGTTTCTAAACAAGTCGAAAACACTCATGGTACAACATGTAGTAGGAATGCTGGTTGCTCCATCACCTGTCGCTGTACCACATCTCCTCTGTCCACTGCAGGGCTATACCAGCAGTTGCAGTTGTTTCCTGCAGGGATATGGCCGACTAAACATGTTCTGAGTACTGCTACCGTACGCATTGTCAGAAAATATGACATGGGTTTGTTATTTACCATGGTATTTGATACACATACAGAATAAGGACAGATGAACTGACGGAGACCTTTGAAGCGTGGGCCATTCATTCAGTTCAAGGTTACCCTTCTTTAAATGGAGCAACTGCCATTGCAACATTGTGTGTGGGACAGAGAAGATGTTTTGTGAGTATAAAAGGGGCGAGCAGGACTCACTATGGTGCGGTCTATTGTATGCAGGTAGTAGGAAACTGGCTTCCCTGTCCAGGACACTGAACCCCTCAACGGAGACAGCTCAACGACTCTCATTATTGTGCCAATGTCTATAGGGAGAAACAAAGGAAAATCAACAAAATGTTTTAGTTCATTGAAATACACACTAGGATATGTTGTCCAAGGGCCACCCACCAAAAAAGATCTCAGAAAAGGTGTTGTGTCCCAGGTAGGAAGCGGTAATGCAAAATGTCAACATCATTTGGTAACAGTTTATTTGGACAGTCCATCTGTAGATGCTCTACATCTTCAGACCATCAGGAGCCTCCCGAGTCCCCAACAACTGGATGGTTTGGTTCTCATGGGAAATGGAGCGAGACGTTAACAAAGCCACACGCCATCTTAACTCCTCCATATTTACTGAATTGGTTGAACGGTGCAGAAGAGAACCTCCCCAGACAGTTTCCTTCTTATCGTCAAGACCAGTATGTAGGGGATTTACACAGAACAAAAATATAAAATGCAACAATTTCAACGATTTGACTGAGTTACAGTTCATATAAGGAAATCAGTCAATTGAAATGAATTCGTTAGGCCCTAATCTATGGATTTCACATGACTGGGAATACAGATATGCACCTGTTGGTCACAGATACATAAAAAAAGGTAGATGCGTGGATCAGAAAACCAGTCAGTATCTGGTGTGACCACCATTTGACTCATGCAGCCCGACAGAGTTGATCAAGCTGTTGATTGTGGCCTGTGGAATGTTGTCCAACTCCAATTCAATGGCTGTGAGAAGTTGCTCGATATGGGCGGGAACTGGAACACGCTGTCGTACACGTCGATCCAGAACATCCCAAACATGCTCAATGGGTGACATGTCTGGTCAGTACAGGCCATGGAAGAAGTGGGACATTTAGTACGGATCCTTGCGACATGGGGCCATGCATTATTATGCTGAAACATGAGGTGATGACTGCGGATGTTTGACTGTGGATGTTTGGCATGACAATGGCCTCAGGATCTCTGTGCATTCAAATTTCCATCGATAAAACACTATTTTTTCCGTTGTCCGTAGCTTATGCCTGCCCATACCATAACCCCACCACCACCACTGGGCACTTTGTTCACAACGTTGACATTAGTAAACTGCTCACCCACAAGACACCATACACGCCGTCTGCCATCTGCTCTTCACAATGAAACAGGGATTCATCATGAAGAGCATACTTCTCCAGCATGCCATCGAAGGTGAGCATTTGCCAACTGAAGTCGGTTACGATGCCTAACTGCAGTCAGGTCAAGACCCTGTTGAGGAAGACGAGCACGCAGATGAGCTTCCCTGAGACAGATTCTGACAATTTGTGCAGAAATTCTTTGGTTTTGCAAACCCACAGTTTCATCCGCTGTCCGGGTGGCTGGTCTCAGACGATCCTGCAGGTGAAGAAGCCAGATGTGGAGGTCCTGGGCTGGAGTGGTTACACGTGGTCTGCGGTTGAGGCCGGTTGGACGTACTGCCAAATTCTCAAACGATGTTGGAGGCGGTTTATGGTAGAGATATAAACAGTAAATTATCTGGCAACAGCTGCAGTCAGTACGCCAATTGCACGCTCCCTCAAACCTTGAGATCTGTGGGTTGTGTGACAAAACTGCACATTTTAGAGTGGCCTTTTATTGTCTCCAGCACAAGGTGCACCTGTGTAATAATGATGCTGTTTAAATCAGCCTCACCTGTCAGGTAGGTAGATAATCTTGGCAAATGACAAATGCTCACTAACAAGGATTTTACCAAATTTGTGCACAAAATTTGAGAGAAATAAGCTTTTTATGCATATGAAACACTCTGGGATATTTTATTTCAGCTCATGAAACATGGGACCAACACTTTACATGTTACATTTATATTTTTGTTCAGTATAGTTTAAAGCGTTTCTTTTATGCCTGCTACATTAGGATAGACTATCAGTAACATTTCAACTAACTATGTACTAACCCTAATCCTAACAAGCGGTTGCTTATCAACAGATGGTCATACCAATAACAAACTATCTGTAGAGCATCTATAGAAGGACTATCCTGACTGTCCAAATAATGTGTGACCCATACTTTTGTGTTCAACTTATAAAAGTTGCACATTAATTAAATATTATAAATCAAAAAAGGTTGCATTTTGAAATAATAGTGCATTTTGGGTAAACCTCAACATGATGTTGCCATGTTATATCTTGGATACAATTGTTACACTCATTACTTAAACTTCTGTTGTCCATGCTTGCAGAAGGAAAATGCATGCACCGGACAAATTCCAAAATAATGCAAGATAAGAAGCTGTTGAAACATACTAAATGTATTTTTCTCAGATGCCAGAACATCGCTTTATTTAGTTGTCGAGACCTTGATTGTTTTGAGAGCTGTGCTAGCTAGCAAACGTTGTGCCGTCTTTAGTTTGGCTAGCAGGCAAAAGCAATGATGGCCCTTGTAGGCTACTGCCAAAACGTCTTCTATTAACTGAGAAAACCACTGTACATGGATAAAACATACAAAAGTATGTGGTAATCCCTTCAAATGAGTGGATTCGGCTATTTCATCCACACTTGTTGCCGACAGGCATATAAAATCGAGCTCACAGCCATACAATCACAATAGACAAACATTGGCAGTAGAATGGTCTTACTGAAGAGCTCAGTGACTTTCAACGTGGCACCGTCATAGGATGCCACCTTTCCAACAAGTCAGTTCATCAAATTTCTGCCCTGCTAGAGTTGCCCCGGTCAACTTTAAGTACTGTTATTGTGAAGTGGAAACGTCTAGGAGCAACAAAGGCTCAGCCACAAAGTGGTAGGCCACACAAGCTTACAGAACGGGACCGCAGAGTGCTGAAGCGCGTTAACATCGTCTGTCCTCGGTTGCAACACTCACTACCGAGTTCCAAACTGCCTCTGGAAGCAATGTCAGCACATTAACTGTTCGTTGGGAGCTTCATGAAATAGGTTTCCATGGCCGAGTAGCAGTACACAAGCCTAAGATCACTATGCGCAATGCCAAGCGAGTGGTGTTAAGAAGAGTGGAGGCTGTTATAGCAGCAAAAGGTGGACCAACTCCATATTAATGCCCATGATTGTGGAATGAGATGTTTGACGAGGAGGTGTCCACATACTTTTGGTAATGAAGTGTATTTCCTAATTTCGGGGTTCATCTTGATCAGTAAGGTAACGTCTTATTTGAGCTGGCGAAACGACAGACACCGAACACCGGTGTGCAACAAATGTAACCAAGGTTAAACATAGCAACGTCGGAGCGTTGTGAGGGAAATGACCCAGGATGTGCTATAATTGATGCTAAACATTTCAACTATGATTAAAGAGAAAAAAAATGTATGTGCAACTTTTACTTTTGAATCAGACAGTGTTCATGTTAATAACATTATCTACATAATTCTGTTGACATTTCTGCAGTTCCATTTCCGGGGTCTGCCCAGAACATAAACTTGTTCCATGAAGACTTACCACTCAAGTTTCGACTGTTGATTCTAAAATTTAGAGGTGCAAAAGGTTTTGATGATACAATTTTCGCACCTAAGAGAGAGAAACAAAGATGAACTTTTCATGAAGGCACTTCACAAAAGGTTGTTTGAAATTGACAGATTAAAAGTAAACAATACAAACACTCCTCTATAATGAGTCCCAGATCAAACCATTGATCTGTGTGTGTGTCTGCTATACATTATCAATGGTAGTATAGATCATCCTCTCATATCTGTCTTTTAAAAGACGGGGTCATGTGGAGGAGAGGTCACACAGCTGAGGGGTCAGAGGTCAAGTGTGTGGAGTTGACACAGCTGCCAATAGCTACAGCATGTTACCCTCTCTCTTGTTATCACTAATGAAAGCAGCTGAATCAATAACATATTGAAATGATCCCAGGTTCTTCATTTGCTGTAACAACAATATGGTAGGGTGTCCTTGACACTGGGTAACAAAAGGGCCATTTTCTACCTACCTTCCTTCATGTTAGCAAAGCGCTCCTTCAGCTGGTGATCCACTTCTGGACCAAAGGCAAAGTTGTTCACAAAAATAACACTGCTAGACAAACAGGGAACAGGAGAAAAGGGGGAAGAGGAAGAAAAAGATTTAGAGTTGAAGCTGTGCTGATGTTTCTCTTCATGTTCAGATGTGTGTAAATACACAGTGGTATCATCCAGTGTACATAAGAGGTAATGCACCTTGTGTTGGCGATCCTGTCCTTCCACACTTCAGACAGGAAATCCCCCCTCTCCAGCTTTAAAATAAAATAAAGAAAAACATGAGTTGCACATCGATTACTCAGGTACAATTTCTGAGTGACACACGTCTGTCATAACAACAGAATACCACATACCGTGTAGTCCCCGTGTTTCTTCCCATACCACTTCATCCACCTCTTAAATTCTTTATCCATAGACTGAAAGGCAAACCGCAAACATGAGTCATTCTAAAATCTGTTCCTTCTCCGTTGACTGACAATCATCAAGATAACCAAGACTCTTAAGCTCGATGTGGGAACTTACCTCAGCATAAGTGGCTGGAATGTCTGCCTTCTCCACCCCAAAGTAGTGTTTACAGTTCGTTGCTGCGGCAACCTGCAGCACCACTTGTCCCACCCCTGCAATTACAGATAATTGCGAGTCAAAAATAGCACCAACCTGCTCATTTAGACACATCCCACATCAACACACAGACACCCATTAAGACTGGTTATCTCATTCAGAAGTAAACATTGACGTCGTAAACAAACACAGACCGCTGCCGAGGTCTACAAAGGTGTCATCCTCCATCATCTCCATCTCGTTGATGATCTGGGCCACCAGGTCGAAGGAGGTCTCGCCGTACACCTCGGGGGAGAAGGGCTCATAGTTGTTGAGCTTCTCGGGGTCCGTGACCGAGTGGTTGTACACCTGCTGCAGGATGTGTCTGAGCAGCCCATTGGACGGCCGCTTGTTTAACTTCAGGGGCGGAGTTGTGCCTTTCCACTGTGACACACATACGGGACAAGAGGTTTAGAATGAGTATATTACATAGCTAGGATATAAACACATTGCTGGGCTCAAGTGAGCTAGGTTTTACCCACGGTGACAATACGTCTACAAGAAAGAAGTCTGTTTGAATTCATGTGTGCACAAATAAGCTTTCGACGCAACTCATCTGGAGATATTCCAACTCACCAGCTGGTGGATGCTGTCGATGGCTCTGTTGTATTTGTCACAAAGTCTCTGCATACTCTCAAAGCTGTAACAACAACACACATAGAAATAAAGAAAAAACATCAACATCGTATGACAAGAAACCAACACCCAATGACTTTGTTTGTGCTGATGTTTGTGAGTTTGTCCAGCACCCTGGACACAGGAATGCTAATTGCATATCAGTTTGCCATCCCTCTACAAGACTCCTTCTCATCTCTTTTGAGCTGCTGCCACGGGAAACAAAAATATTCCTAAATTAGCATCGCTGCCATTAATATCTTTATTACCTTCTGGGAATAATTATCCTTAAAATGTAACATAGAGGGGAGGTCCATTTGGTTCATACTCTGGATGTCTAAGTGTTATGTTACCATGGTATTTGACTGCGACTACAGGTGCTCTGTTAGACTGTGCTTCAGAGCAGCATCATAATCCTTGTTCCTTATCGTTTGACCCTCGGCTCACCTTTTGGTGTCGTAGTCGATGAGGACATAGTTCTCCATGGCCAGCTTAAGGTCCGGGATCTCCTCACACACCCACCTGAGAACAATGGTCAACACATGGTGAGTTTACTTTGATCTAGTCTAACTCAGTCAAGAAGTGCAGCCACTCACTGCACCATGCTTTTGAGATTGATAGGAGAAAGGTGGTAGTTACTTACCGAATGGTCTCAATGATTTCATGAGCAGCATCATGGTGTTTGTCCTGGAGACAGAAAGTGAACACAGGAGAAGAGAGATTGAATACTGTCAGTACGATTTGTTTATGCAAAAAGCATTTCTTGACAGCCAATAGAAAGACCGACTTACTACAGTATATAACAGACTGGCAATAACCAAAAGCTAAATACGGATATCCCAAAAATGTACACAAATATGCTAACAGCTACCAACACGAGTTCAGACAGCCGGGTCAGATAAGGCCAGCAGCACTCAATGACTTAATAATCCACACACAGCGCAAACCATAGTAGTTAGTGTGACGCACTCAGTATGACTGCTAGCATAACAATTCAGGAGACACCACTGAGTGTTTCACTGTTATCAAGTTGACATTCTAACTGGATGTGGTTTGGGAGACTGTGAGCAGGATAGCTGGGTTTTGTCAGAGCACTGCTGCAGCATGGGAGGAACTGCAGGATTTCAGTCACACTGGCTGCTGGCATCCTGGGCTGACCCAGTGACCCACTTTCTGTGTCCTGCTCCAGCGCAGGGCCTGGGAGGGGCTCGGAAGGAGGGAAGGAAGGAGGGTGGGAGTGAGGGAAGAAGGTAGAGAGCAACCTCCAGCCAGCCAGGCCCAGCTGCTTTCAGCTGGACTGGTTTTGGCACAGTAGCAGCCTCCAGTTACTAGGCTCAGCCTCCCGCTCAACAGCGCCACAACTCCGCCATGGCACCGCTGCCAATAACACCAGGCCTGAGATTATAGCACCACAGAGGGTATAAAATAAAATCTCCCGCCACAAGGGAAGAAAAGCGTTTCACAAGAGGAGCAAACGCTGCTATGCATAGCCTAGTAATGCAACCATCACAGAATACATGCAGCCAAAACGAGGGTTAACGCGCTAGTCCCAGACTGACGCAGTGTGTGCGTAAGTGTGCGGAGGCGGCGAGAGGGGGGGTGTTCCTGCCGCTCACACAGACTGCACGCAGCAACACCCACTGTGGTGCTAAAAATAAACTCTGGCTGAGAGAAAGAGAGCGTGTGGCACGTGAGATAGGAGCTCTCAGCCAATCCCACACTCTCTCGTCTCCTCCGCTCCTCCTGACCCCCTGCTGTGGGCACAGCGACGGAACTGACGCACCCACCCACTCCCTCCCTCCCTCTCTTTCACGCTCTCTTCACCTCAACATGACACACAGCCGGCCGGGGCAATACGCCTGCTCCACTACGCATTACTAACGGCCAATAAACAAATAACTACCCGTGTGCAACAGTGATATCATGACCACAGAGAAAGATAACGGACTCCATCAAAACCCTTTTCTTCAAAGCGCTGCCTGTCCTAGAACATGGTGACAGGGTTCTATAGCTTCGGACTATGGTCCAGTGACTTATTGTCCTTATCAGTATCCGTTTTCACCCGCATGTTGTTCAGTAGGTGAGGGAGGCAGGTGGAACTGCCTTATACATGCCTGTCTGCTTTATCCTATTCACTGATAACACAGGTCACATGGTTTGTCTAAGGAGTGATTGGCTTGTTACAAAGTTGAACTTCAAACACACTCGAGAGGAACATATGAACACCATTAGCTAGGCTATCGACAACACAAACTAGGCAAGACGACATTGATTCAAATAGTGTCTTGTTTAAAGGCATTGTGGCTTTAGTTAAAGCACCAAGAAGAAGAAAAAATGAACAAAGGCCTCTGCAGCAGAAGAGGTGTAACTTCATATGGAAGCAGTTACGGATGATTTAAATCTGCAGATGGTGACTGGGTGTATGAAAGAAAGAGTATTCAAGCATGTGGTGGTAACAGCTTTGACATGGGGAGACACGCAGGCAGCATATATTACAACTCTGTTGTTGTTCACTGCACAACACAAGAGCCCAGTGTGTGTTGTTTATCTGTGGGTGAATGGGGCGATTTGGGTTGCACTTCGGGAGTCAGAAGTACTGGAATATGTGTGATGTATCTTTTGTGGTGGAGAGCAGTGGGCGGCATTATTAATACAACTTAATCTGAATAGTGACATATTGCACTGTAACATACTCATGGAAATTAAGTAGTCTGCTCAAGCGTTATTACAGTAAGACAGTCCTCTTTCATAGATCAAACCGTGCAAAAATAGCCACAATGAAACATCAAGGGCATGTGATTTGCAGACTCAAGTGTTTTGTAACCCTACTCTTATTTAACGCCCCTTCATGTCCTCAAAGTGCATATTGAGGAAAAGTCTAGGAGGTCCTTATTGAAAACAGCGCTGGGACTCCACACTCACAGATAATGAGCACTGGCTGCCTCGTTACTCAGTGCAGGACATGCCTATGATATTTAAGTCTATATTTATGATATCAAGACACCAACTTCGACAGAATAACTGAGGCACCAGCAGCTCTAAACAGTTTGCAAAATGCCTTTTCCTGAGAAAAGGCCAGTCGTGCAACCGTGCTCTTATCGGTCTCTGGCGTAATGGAGTGAAGTCAGCCGAGTCCAACTGTGGAGGATTGCGTCAGCAGCAGCACTGCCTAGTTCCTGTACTCTGACGTTAAGGAGCATTACCCAGTGTGACACTACAGGCCCCAAACAGACAACACTCCGCCGTGCTGTTCTGAGAAATTCTGTTTCAGGTTATTCATTTCTTTTAGCACAGTCTCACCACAATTTACAATAAAATTAGAAATACACCTGAAACACACTTGAAGCCACCAGAGAAACCACATCCATTTAATCTGCTTCCATTTCTGTTCTCGCTTGTACAATCTGCTAAACTTCAGCATTCAGCTAAAGGATATGTTCAAGGAATGCTGCACATGCAAGGTCTAAACACACTCAAATCTGCCAGCAAATGTGTTGTTGGAGTTGTACTATCTATAACATATGTTAAAATATTACAGCAGCATGTTGTGCATGCAATAACAAAAAAATAACTATATTGATGCAAAATCTAAAGACGCTTGGTAATGGTCCAAGGGCTGGGTGATATGGCCAAAATACCACATCATGGTATAAAAAACATTTTGGCCGGTATGATGGTATTTCACAGTATTTTATGTTTTTGAATAATAAAAGTTGTACATTTGCTTTATGAGTAGTGAGTGACCCTAGGGTGGCAACACATATTCTAAGTGATTTCAATCGGTCTTTCTCCCTTCTGATTGTTTTATACGGTTCAATTCAAATGGTCTTCCCTGTGGCTCAGTTGGTAGAGCATGGTGTGTGCAACGCCAGGGTTGTGGGTTCAATTCCCACGGGGGGCCAGTACAAAAAAACAAATGTGTGAAATGTATGCATTCACTACTGTAAGTCGCTCTGGATAAGAGCATCTGCTAAAATGACTAAAATGTAAACTTCAACCAAAATGTATTTTCAGCATTGTCATACATTTCTGCATTTCCTACACTCATTTGAGATCATTTCCACACTGCTACCTAGGGCTGCACGATATGGGCAAACAATATAGGGCTTATTTTTAAGCAAATGTGGTTTACTTGCTAATTAGAGCAAAAAACTTGGGTGAACTGTTGGAATCATGGAAATAGAATGTTTATTCTAATTCTATAGTTAGAATATAATAGTGGGCATTTTGAATACAGTGTTGTTTGACATGACAATGAATGCCAGGGAGGAGTTATTGTGACAGTGTAGGAACCAAAGTGTTGATAGGTGTTTCCTAGGGGACCCTATAATCTTTGGCTACATTTAATGTTCTCTCTTAGCTACTTCATGTAGCTAACATTCATGCTTAATGTATTCCTCTTTGATTAAAAAGATACTGTTGCACAAAAAAAAATTATACTGATTTTGGTTTACACCATCACTGGTATTAGACTGTATAGCGAATTACGTTTGCTCTAATTACAGTTGACTCAAGTAGCAAAGTAAACTATAAAAATGGAAGTTACATCACATTTAACAAACCAAACATTCAAATAGCATTATAGAAGGTAAAGTAAAAACCCAAACCGGTCCGTGTATCAATACCGGTACATCGTAAAATACGGTATACCGCCCAACCCTACATGGTGCTAACATCATAAAGAACACTCAGCATTGATTCATCGTTTTTAATCAACTGTTTTTAAATCTATCCAGGATCACCAGTCTGCAAAAGCTTTAAAAAACCCATGGAATGCAGTAGACTATTGTCCACATTCAACCTACCCTACAGGTTTATTCAGTGGCATTTGCATCTAACAACCCAAACGTAGCCTAGTCCTCCATATATTCTTCAAGCTATATAGGCTATTTCTGGATCCCAAAAGAGTTGTAATTAGTATTCAGTCTAACACACCCTTCCTGCTGGCTGTTAGTAGTCGCCTCTGCACTAAAACATGTTTGAGTAGACTAAACTTCGTTAGCAATATTGTATTGGATGTTCACGTTTATGTTCGTGACTAGGTTCCAAGTTCAACTCTTTCAGCTAATTCCCTGAATTTGCTGCACTGGTTTCAAAATTGGGATGGATATTTGTGATCAAACAATTTGAGACACACGTGGGAGTGACATGGGATGGTATATCCCTAATTTTCATTGTTTTCTTGTGACCCAGTGAAAAAGCAAAATATATCCATAGTGGGTGCAGACTTTTGCCATCCACAACTTGCCTTTTGAAACACAAATATAAGGAACTACAGTTATGGGAAATTGTGTAGTGTTCCTTCTATGTAGTTGCAAATTATAGCTTGTGATGTGCTCATTCTTCCTATTGGCACAGAAGGTGCTTTGTCTCATGAGTGCAGGAGTGTAATAATTCATCCAAACAAGTTGCAAAACAGTTCAAGCCCAGTCGCCAGCTATCCCCTAGATTCCCAAAGAGTGTGCAACAATCTTTCTATGCAATAACAGGAACAGTAGACGTCATTAAAGGCAGTGACCACCAGGCAGAGCCATTTGCATTTGGATTCCAGCTAGCTGACTAAATTCAACTCCACGTGAAGGAAGTTTCTAATAATCTTTGTGAAATTCAGCTCCGACTACATCTATTTTCCCAAGGTCAATACTTTAAATAAATTATATTATGAAATGCATACCCTGTACCTAAGTTTGTCCTCTGTAGTTGCATGCCTTTGTTAGCTGGAATTCATACTTTTAATAAAACGTTAATCAAATGCAGCCACTAAATGTTTCCTTGTTGAGATTCATTTGGCACATGCACATTCATGCTGAGTTGCCCCCTTAGAGCAACTGCAATGATGAAACAGTAGGTGGTTGTATTTGATTAACATTTTATTAAAAAGTATGATTTCAGCAAACAAACAAAGGCATGTAAATACAGAGGACCAACATAAGTAAAAGGAAATACTTTTAACCTTGTAGTCGGAGCTGAATTCCACAAAGCCTGGTCTCTGTTGGTGGAGTTCATCAGGAACTTCCTTCACCATGGAGTTGAGTTTAGTCAGCTATAGTCCAGCTAGCTACTACAGTGGCTGTCATTTTTCTGCACAATATTTTGCTAAACAAATTCCCTTTTTTTTTGTATAGCTAATGTTACATTGCTAAAAGTTTTTGGCAAAATTAAATGCATACATGAGTTGAATTCCACGTATTGCAAATGAGAGGGGGGATTCCAGTAGTTGAAAAAGTACCCAATTGTCATACTTGAGTAAAAGTAAAGATACCTTAATAGAAAATTACTCAAGTAAACGGGAGTCACCCAGTATAATACTATTTCAGTAAAAGTCTAAAAGTATTTCATTTTAAATATACTTAAGTATCAAAAGTAAATGTAATTTCAAAAATATACTTAAATATCAAAAGTAAAAGCATAAACCATTTCAAATATAAACCATTTCACCACTTCATTAAGTCAGGATTCCTATTTGATTCGGCCATGCCTTCTTGCCCGTCCAACATTTCCTCATCTCCCACCCCTTCTAAAGAGATAATCCCCAATGCTTCTCCCTCTTTTTCCCCTGCCCCGCTACAAAGTTTCTCCCTGCAGGCAGTCACAGAGTCCAAGGTGCTAAAGGAGCTCCTTAAACTTGACCCCCAAAAAACATCTGGGTCAGATGGTTTAGACCCTTTCTTCTTTAAGGTTACTGCCCATATCATCGCCAAGCCTATATCCAACCTTTTTAACCTGTCTCTCCTCTCTGGGGAGGTTCCCATTTCTTGGAAGGCAGCCAAGGTTCATAATTTATTTAAAGGAGGGAGATGAAGCTGATCCTAACTGTTATAGGCCTATTTCTATTTTGCACTGTTTATCAAAAGTGTTGGAAGAACTTGCCAATAATCAACTGACTGGACTTCTTGATGTCTATTGTATTCTCTCTGGTATGCAATCTGGTTTCCGCTCAGGTTATAGATGTATCACTGCAACCTAAAAGGTCCTAAATTATGTCAGCATTGCCCTTGATACTAAGCAATGTTGTGCTGCTATTTTTATTGACTTGGCCAAAGCTTTCGATACGGTAGTCCATTCCATTCTTCTGGGCCGGCTAAGGAGTATTGGTGTCTCTGAGGGATCTGGTTTGCTAACTACCTCTCTCAAAGAGCGCAGTGTATAAAGTCAGAAAATCTGCTGTCTCAGCCACTGCCAGTCCACAAGGGAGTACCCCAAGGCTCAATCCTAGGCCCCATGCTCTTCTCAATTTACATCAACAACATAGCTCAGGCAGATGATAGTCTTCTACTCAGCTGGCCCCTCCTTGGATGTTGTGTTAAACACTCTACAACAAAGCTTTCTTAGTGTCCAACAAGCTTTCTCTACCCGTAACCTTGTTCTGAACACCTCCAAAACAAAGGTCATGTGGTTTGGTAAGAAGAATGCCCCTCTTCCCACAGGTGTGATTACTACTTCTGAGGGTTTAGAGCTTGAGGTAATCACCTCATACAAGTACTTGGGAGTATGGCTAGACAGCACACGGTCCTTCTCTCAGCACATATCAAAGCTGCAGGCTAAAGTTAAATCTAGACTTGTTTTATCTATCATAATCGCTACACTTTCACCCCAGCTGCCAAACTAACCCTGATTCAGATGACCATCCTACCCATGCTAGACAAAATGTATAGATCGGCAGGTAAGGGTGTTCTCGAGCGGCTAGATGTTCTTTACCATTCGGCCATCAGATTTGCCATCAATGCTCCTTATAGGACACATCACAACACTCTATACTCCTCTGTAAACTGGTCATCTTTATACCCGTCGCAAGCCCCACTGGTTGATGCTTATTTATAAAACCCTATTACACGGAACCCAAACTGGCTGCGTGCGTATGCCATCGTGAATACATTTATTTTGACCCCCTACACCAAACGCGATCACGACACGCAGGTTAAAATATCAAAACAAACTCAACCAATTACATTAATTTGGGAACAGGTCAAAAAGCATCAAACATTTATGGCAATTCACCTAGTTAGCTTGCACTTGCTAGCTAATTTGTCCTGGGATATAAACATTGACTTGTTATTTTACCTAAAATGCACAAGGTACTCTACTCCGACAATTAATCCACACATAAAACAGTCAACCAAATTGTTTCTAGTCATCTCTCCTCCTTCCAAGCCTTTTCATCTTTGAACTTATATGGTGATTGGCATCTAAACTTTCATAGTATTACTACAACAACCGGCAACACAGTTTGTCTTTCAACCACCCATGTGGGTATATCCAATGAGGAGATGACACGTGGGTACCTGCTTCTATAAACCAAGGAGGAGATGGGAGAGGCAGGACTTGCAGCGCTATCTGCGTCAGAAATAGAAAGGAGTTCCATTTTAGCCCTTGGCAACGCAGACGCCCGTTGACGCGTCCGAGCAGTGTGGGTGCAATAATTGAATAACATAGATTACAAAATATATTTTGCAACGCTCGCGCACCCGACGTGAGCGGTGTGGTCAGCCTATTAGGCCTCACTCCCCCCCTATCTGAGATATCTACTGCAGCCCTCATCCTCCACATACAACACCCGTTCTGCCAGTCACATTCCGTTAAAGGTCCCCAAAGCACACACATCCCTCCTCTTTTCAGTTCGCTGCAGCTAGCGACTGGAACGAGCTGCAACAAACACTCAAACTGGACAGTTTTATCTCAACCTCTTCATTCAAAGACTCAATCATGGACACTCTTACTGACAGTTGTGGCTGCTTTACGTGATGTATTTTCTCTACCTTCTTGCCCTTTGTGATGTTGTCTGTGCCCAATAATGTTTGTACCATGTTTTGTGTTGCTACCTTGCTGTTTTGTCATGTGGTGTTGCTACCATGCTGTTTTGTCATGTGGTGTTGCTACCATGCTGTTTTGTCATGTGGTGTTGCTACCATGCTGTTTTGTCATGTGGTGTTGCTACCTTGCTGTTTTGTCATGTGGTGTTGCTGCCATGCTGTTTTGTCATGTGGTGTTGCTACCATGCTGTTTTGTCATGTGGTGTTGCTACCATGCTGTTTTGTCATGTGGTGTTGCTACCATGCTGTTTTGTCATGTGTTGCTGCCTTGCTATGTTGTTCCATTAGGTCTCTCTATGTAGTTATGTTGACTCCTGTCGTGATGTGTGTTTTGTCCTATATTTATATATTTTTTTAAATATAAAAAATTATCCCAGCCCCTGTCCCTGCAGGAGGCCTTTTGCCAGGCTGTGATTGTAAATAAGAATGTGTTCTTAACTGACTTGCCTAGTTAAATAAAGATTAAATAAAAATATTCCTTATATTACAGAAACCAGACGGCACGATTTTCTTTTTTTTCTTCTGTAGTTAGGGGCACACTCCAACACTCCAACACTCAGACATAATTTACAAATGAAGCATGTGTTTACTGAGGTCACCAAATCAGAAGCAGTAGGGATGAGCAGGGTTGTTTTCTTGATAAGTGCGTGAATTGGACCATTTTCCTGTCCTGTTCAGCATTTAAGTACTTGAAGTACTTTTGGGTGTCAGGGAAAATGTATCGAGTAAAAAGTACATTATTTTCTTTAGGAACGTAAAGCCAGTGGAGTCAAATTCAAAGTTGTCAAAAATATAAATAGTAAAGTACAGATACCCCAAAAACCACTTAAGTAAAAATACGTTAAAGTACTACTTAAGTACTTTTAACATTACACCACTTGGGGTCTCGCTACAAACATCCCACAGAGTCTGACCCACACGTAAAAAAGATTACTTTCTAGCTAACAAATACATGGCTAGTAGTTAGCAAAGAAACTTACTGGTAACCAACCCATTTTTATGTATGTGCTAGTAAGTAGGTCAGGTGCTAAAGTATGCGAACTAGCTAATGTTTGTTAAATGTTTAACGTTACATGCTCACCACGCCGCTCGTGTTGCGTGTGTGAGCATTGCAAAATAAATATATGCATACATGTTATTCAATCATTGCACCTACACTGCTCGCGAGCATCTGTGTCGCCAGACGCTAAAATAAAACTTGGTTCTATTTGTGACACTGCAAGTCCCGCCTCCTCATTAGTTTTTAGGAGCAGATACCCACATGCCATCTACTCATTCGTTTTTAGGACCACATACCTACATAGGTGATTGAAACAGGAATTGAGGTACACACTCCAGTCATTAGTGGTAAGTTAGTTGCCAACTGCCATATAAAGTCCGAAGAAGAAGCTGCAGCTGCTTGAAGGAGGAGAGATTATTCGAAACGAACTTGGTTTACCCTTTTATCTGTGGGTTAATTGTCAGAGTAGAGGACCATGTCCATTTCAGGTCAAATAACACAATGTTTATATCTCTGGACAAATTCGCTAGCAATAGCAAGCTAGCTAAATTGGCAAATATATTTAATGCTTTTCGACCTATCCCCAAATTAATATAGTTGGTTCAGAGTTCGTTTTGATATTTCAACCTGCGTGTCCTGATCGCTTCTGTGGGTGGACAAAATCAACATGCGCGCGGTCTGGTCAGCATGTCAGACAGAATTACAACGCGAGTCAAATAAAACTGTTAAAGCTAACTTAATGACCTAACGTGGAGTGTCAGCTAGACTTATGAAAACGAGGAACCGATGTAGTTAGCTAAGTGTGCAATGTTTCTCGTGTGATTTGTGAAATCCTCCAATCTAATGATTTGTGTACACTACTACAGTAACGTTAGTTAGTTAGCCTTGGTTTTAGGTTCAGTCTGTAGCCACATTAGGTGCCTATCCCACTTAGTGGATGGATAACGTTATACCGTAATGCAATATCTACTTTCACTCCACGTGCACATTTGTCGCTTCTGGATAGCTCCGAAAATGTATTATGTACACTGTATGCTAACTCAGTGTTGGTACACTGGTGGGCCGTCTGTCTGACCTGCATGGCTTGCCTTGGCTTAGTAAGTAACCTTAGCTAGCAAGCGGATAATTAGCTAGTAGCTACCGTTAGCGAATTAACGTTAGCTAGCAACATTAAATAGATTAATAAATCCAGTACTGACTTGGTTGCCCAAGTTATACGTTAGCTGGCAAATTGTTTGGTCTGATTAAATACTTACGTATACTGGTAACGGCCACGGATAGCCAGCAGCTTCGGCTCCAACCGGCGACTTCAGCTTGAGTTCTAGCTTTTCTCCCATTCTACACTTTCTCCTGCGTTTGCTACGGTGGTAGGCTGGCTATGCTTGCTAGTTTAGTGAGCTAGCTACTACAATGTGATCATTTTGTCAGAAAAAAAATCTTAACACAATAGAAGAAAAAAATCGATTATTGTAATCGTGTGACGTAGTGCACGCCCCTTGTAGTCCGACGTTCAAATATTTCCGTTTGATTTTAATCAATTTATTTCAAAAATAAAATGTTCATGCCGAGCGGCTACTACACCTCGTCCTCGGCCGTACAGCCGCCATCTTGCTCCGCTCGGCGTGAAAAAAGGCAAAGCGGCCTCTACCAAAGTGACGACAACGTCGGGGGGGGGGGGGGGGGGGGACTCAGAGTATGGGAAGTATACGGTTACCGGGAGTGTACAACCGGATTGTTACATTTCGAACGGTGACCATGACGAAAATAACGAGTCATTATCTTCTGTTAGACAGTTTGAATTGGGATTTCCCGGGAGCAATAACGGCCAACTGGCGGGAAATACAATTTTACTTGATTACTCACTGTGACAGTGAATTACGAAAGTCAGGCTTTTGTTGTTATGGAGTAGAGGGGCAGACCTCGAAGTAGTTTGCGTTCCTTATTTCATGTTCAAGAGGTGGTGATGGATCTTGTACAAGAGAGACACTCAATGAGGTGCTATCCCACTTCTAACACCAGTGTAGCAAATTCAGGGTGTGTGGTGGTGGGGAAGGCTCAACCATAGTCCCTGTCACCAAAGATTACTGTATCGGTGCTGTCACTGCAAATTATACATTTTACATTTACATTTTAGTCATTTAGCAGACGCTCTTATCCAGAGCGACTTACAGTAGTGAATGCATACAATTTCATACATTTTTTTCTGTGCTGGCCCCCCGTGGGAATCGAACCCACAACCCTGGCGTTGCAAACACCATGCTCTACATCCGGGTTAGGGGAGGGTTTGGCCGGGGGGCTTCCTTGGCTCATCGCGCTCTAGCAACTCGTGGCGGGTCGGGCGCCTGCAAGCTGACTTCGGTCGTCAATTGAACAGTGTTTCCTCCGACACATTTGTACGGCTGACTTATGGGTTAAGCGAGCAGTGTGTTAAGAAGCAGCGCGGAGTGGTGGGTCATGTTTCGGAGGACGCATATCTCGACCTTCGAGCCCGTTGGGGAGTTGCAGCGATGAGACAAGGTCGTAAACTACCAATTGGATATCAGGAAAATGTGTAAAACATTTTTTTTTAAGTGTTATATGGGAAATGTCTCTTACGTATGGAGTTGCTATAGGAGTTGATGATGATTATGCCAAGAGGTCCAAACCTCTTGATGTTGCTTGACTTTAGGCATTGTAAGGTTCTACACAAATGCCTATAGGCATCCCTCTGCTGCCACCAGTGTAGCCAACCAATGTAGAGAGAGGGAATGCCGTAGTTCAGGGACCCCCAGGGGCCCCCCCCCCCCCCCCCCACACACACACACACACACACACACACACACACACACAGGTTGTTGTTGGGGAAAACCTTTAACTTGTTACAATTCTACACATTTTGCCATTGGGCAAAGAGAAATTTCCAGTTTTATAGCTGCATAAACTAGGATGTCAATCTTGACTATTTTTCAACTTAAGCTGTGCCGTTTACCATCATTGCTATTTTATTTTAAGAGTCAAAGCTGAGACCAAAGTCTCTTCTCAATATGAGCCCTGTATAGCACCACAATACGTCAAAATACAAACACATTGAACTACACATTCGCATACAAAAAGCAAAACAATCTTCTGTAAAAAGGTCCCTTATCAACTGTCTGAAATGCCCTAGAGGCACCGATTCCTCCAACTTTAAAGTGCATTGTAGATCACACAAGGCTCAAGGAAACCAAAGGCTGATCTACCTAACTCTCGAGACATCAAAGGAGTCTCCAGAGTTAACCAATCCTGTGAACGAGTTTGATAACTTGTCATTTTAAATCTTAAGTGACGTTAAGTAAGTCTGAGGTTTGTGGAGCAGGGCTTTGTAAACAGAAAGAGCGCAGGTATTCGTTCGATTATAAAACCATCCAATAGTGCAGATGTAATCCATCTGAGACAATCTTACGAGAACTTGAATACAACAACCATTTATACTGAACAAAAGTATAAACGCAACATGTTTCATGAGGTGAAATAAAAGATCCCAGAAATGTTCCATACGGACAAAGATTATTTCTCAATTTTGTGCAAAAATCTGTTTACATCCCAGTTAGTGAGCATTTCTCCTTTGCCAAGAGAATCCATCCACTTGACAGGTGTGGCATATAAAGAAGCTGATTAAACAGCATGATCATTACACAGGTGCACCTTGTGCTGGGGACAATCAATAAATCAATCAAATGTAGTTATAAAGCCCGTTTTACATCAACCGATGGCAAAGTGCTATACAGAAACCCAGTCTAAAACCCCAAACGGCAAGCAATGCAGATTTAGAAGCACAGTGGCTAGGAAAAACTCCCAAGAAAGGAAGGAACCTAGGAAGCAACCTAGAGAGGAACCAGGCTCTGAGGGGTGGCCAGTCCTCTTCTGGCTGTATCGAGTGAAGATTATAATAGTACATGGCCATTACGGACAGATTGTTCTTCGTGATGACCAGCAGGGTCAAATAATAATCAGTGGTTGTAGAGGATGCAACAGGTCAGTACCTTGAGTAAATGTCAGTTGGCTTTTCATAGCCAAGCATTCAGAGGTTGAGACCGAAGGTGCAGTAGAGAGAGTGTCAAAAACAGCAGTTCCGGGACAAGGTAGCACATCCAGTGAACAGGTCAGTGTTCCATAGCCGCAGGTATGGAACAGCTGAAACGAACAGCAGCACGACCAGGTGGACTGGGGACAGCCAAAAGTCATCAGGCCAGGTTGTCCTGAGGCATGGTCCTCCGGGAGGGAGAGATGGAGCATTCTTAAATTCACACAGGACACCAGATATAACAGACTGACCCTAGCCCCCCGGCACATAGACTATTGCAGCTGAGATGGGAAGTTTGGGGGACACTGTGGCCACGTCCGACGATACCCCCGTGCAGGGCCAACCAGGCATGATATAACCCCACCAACAGCCCCAACACCACTAGAGGGATATCAACAGACCACCAACTTACTACCCTGAGACAAGGCTGAGTAAAGCCCACGAAGAGCTCTTCCAACGCATGACCCCGAGGTGCGCAAAACCGGACAGGAAGATCTCGTCAGTGACTCAACCCACTCAAATGACGCACCCCTCCTAGCGACGGCATAGAAGAGCACTAGCAAGCCAGTGACTCAGCCCCGTAATAGGGTCAGATGCAGAGAATCCCAGTGAAGAGAGGGGAACCGGCCAGGCAGAGACAGAAAGGGCAGTTTGTCGCTCAAGTGCCTTGCCGTTCACCTTCGCACCCCTGGGCCAGACTACACTCAATTATAGGACCTACTAAAGAGATGAGTCTTCAGCAAAGACTTAAAGGTTGAGACCGAGTCTGCGTCTCTCACATGGATAGGTAGGCCATTCCATAAAAATTGAGCTCTATAGAAGAAAGACCTGCCTCCAGCTGTTTTGCTTTGAAATTGTAGGGACAATAAGGAGGCCTGCGTCTTTTGACCGTAGCGTACGTGTAGGTATGTACGACAGGACCAAATCGGAGAGATAGGTAGGAGCAAGCCCATGTAATGCCTTGTAGGTTAGCAGTAAAACCTTAATCATCCCTAGCCTTTACAGGAAGCCAGTGTAGAGAGGCTAGCAGTGGAGTAATATGATAACATTTTTTGGTTCTAGTCAAGATTCTAGCAGCCATGTTTAGCACTAGCTGAAGTTTATTTAGTGATTTAGCCGGAGAGTAGAGCATTGCAGTAGTCTAATCTTTAAGTGGAAAAAGCATGGATTATCTTTTCTGCATAATTTTTGGACAACAAGTTTCAGATTTTTGTAATGTTATGAAGATGGAAAAAAGCTGTCCTTGAAATATTCTTTATGTTTGTCAAAAAGAGAGATCAGGGTCCAGAGTAACGCTGAGGTCCTTAACAGTTTTATTTGAGACCACTGTACAACCATCAAGATTGTCATCCAACCGCACATCTTTGTTTCTTGGGACCTAGAACTAGCATCTCTGTTTTGTCAGAGTTTAAAAGTTAAAAAAATGCCGCCATTCACTTCCTAATGTCTGAAACACAGGCTTCCAGGGTAGGCAATATTGTGGCTTCACCATGTTTCATCGAAATGTACAGCTGTGTGTCATCCGCATAGCAGTGAAAGTTAACATTATGTTTCCGAATGACATCACCAAGAGGTAGTATATACACTAACGTTCAAAAGTTTGGGGTCGCTTATAAATTCTGGTTTTTGAAAGAAAAGCACATTTTTGTCCATTTTTAAATAACATCAAATTGATTCGAAATACAGTATAGACATTGTGAATCTTGTAAATGACTTGTAGCTGGAAATGGCTTTTATTTTTTATGGAATATCTACATAGGCGTACAGAGGCCCATTATCACTCCTGTGTTCCAATGGCACGTTGTGTTAGCTAATCCAAGTTTATCAGTTTTTGTGCTGATTAAAAAAGCAATAAAACAGGCCTTCTTTAGGCTAGTTGAGTATCTGGAGCATCAGCATTTGTGGGTTCGATAACAGGCTCAAAATGGCTAGAAACTCGTCAGTCTCTTCTTGTTCTGAGAAATGAAGGCTTATTCCATGCGAGAAATTGCCAAGAAACTGAAGATCTCGTAAAACGCTGTGTACTACTCCCTTCACAGAACAGGGCAAACTGTCCCTAACCAGAATAGAAAGAGGACTGGGAAGCCCCGGTGCACAGCTGAGCAAGAGGACAAGTACATTAGAGTTTCTAGTTTGAGAAAGAGATGCCTCAATCCTCAACTGGCAGCTTCATTAAATAGTACCCGCAAAACACCAGTCTCAACGTCAACAGTGAAGAGGCGACTCCGGGATGCTGGCCTTCTAGGCAGAGTTGCAATGAAAAAGCCATCTCAGACTGGCCAATAAAAATAAAAGATTAAGATGGGAAAAATAACAGACACTGGACAGAGGAACTCTGCCTAGAAGGCCAGGATCCTGAAGCCACCTCTTCACTGTTGACTTTGAGAATGGTGTTTTGTGGGTACTATGTTCAACAATGGAGGGCCAAGCACAGGAAGTAGCTCTTTCAGTAGTTTAGTTGGAATAGGGTCCAGTATGCAGCTTGAAGGTTTAGAGGCCATAACTATTTTCATGAATGTGTGGATTAAAAAACTTGACGGTCTCCATTGCAGGATAAAATAAAAAAATGTACTGTCTCCATTGATCCTATGACCTGGCAGTTTTGTGCAGACTCAAGACAACTGAGCTTCAGAGAAACATGCAGATTCAAAGAGGAGTCTAATTTGCCTTCTAATGATCATGATCTTTTAATCAAAGAAGTTCATGAAGTTCACTGCTGAAGTGAAAGCCATCCTCTCTTGGGGAATTCTGCTTTTTAGTTAGCTTTGCGACAGTATCAAAAATACATTTAGAATTGTTCTTATCCTCAATTAGGTTGGAAAAATAGGATTATCGAGCAACAGTAAGGACTCTTCGATATCGCACAGTACTGTCTTTCCAAGCTAGTCAGAAGACTTCCAGTTTGGTGGAGCTCCATTTCTGTTCCAATTTTACTGGAAGCTTGCTTCAGGGCTCGGGTATTTTCTGTATACTAGGGAGCTAATTTCTTGTGTCAAATGTTTTTGTTTTTAGGTGTTTTGCATGTTATTTTGGCATTAATGTGTCACATATCAGTTTGCAAACAACAATAAAAAATACAAACATGGTCTCGTTTTTGTTTTCTTAAGGCCACTCAAATGTAGGTGTTTCAGCCTAGCTCAGTGCTTTCTGTGGTGGTGGGGCAAGCCAGCAGAAAATACAGAGCGTTGCACTGTGTGGTTGGTTCAGTGTTTTGTCACTCATGGGGACACTACGTCACCGCCAAGTCTAAAGGTAGACCTCAAATTCTAGCCCCTTGGGTGCTGCCATAGAGTTACATTAGAAGTGCCCATCCAAGAAGGCTCGAGGTTATTGGCCACAGATGCCGTCAAATCACGATATATCTACAGTAGCTTTGATTGGACTGATCATGTCAACATCATACTTTCAAAATCTTATCTAGCAGTCATTATCATGAGTCAAGTCTGACAATCTACTGGCAAATCCTTTTTAATCCTTGTCATATGAAGAGAAATTATAGATAAAACATATCGGTGCTCATCGGCCATTAACATTACACAACAAGTTGGAAATCGCAAATTCAACTTTGAAGTGGTTTAGAAGGAATCAGTGACAGTGGCTAACTGCAAGCATTGCAAAGCTATCACTAGCCTGATATTCAGTGGAGTGGCTTTGTGGTCCCAAATCTGGGATTAAGGGGCTCTTTTCCAAGTTTAAAATGATAAACATTCAACAATAGCCATGCTGTCAATGAAGCATGATTTGTGTCGCGCTCAAAACAACTTAACTTGGAACTGCAAATTCTGACTTCAGTGAGTTCAAGACAACTGGGAAGTCGGGAGTAAATGAGCTCCGACTGGGAAAATATGTTTTGAATGGTCAACCTACTCGGAATTGTAAATCTGGCCTTTTTCTAGAGCTGCGACCTGAAGATCAATGTTATCATCATGATTCAACCTTGTTTTTCCCATGTTCCCAGTTATTTTGAAGCACCATAAATCCAGGGAATGCTAGACTGACAAAATTTGCCCACAAAGGATCTCAACGCCACCTTCCTGTTCAAGTGAGCACAGCACAAGGTGAGTCCAAAAATGTATTGTATGCTGCTGCATAAATGTAATATGCCAGGGAGATATGTATACTGTAGCTAAGAAAGTAATACTAAGTGTATGTTGTGTGGTAAGATGTTGGTAGCACATGTGCCTCACCCTAATAATTTGGTCTATTTACCCCTCTTAATTTTGCCTACTGTTCTGACCTGGTGGTGCACATGTAGGCTATATTCGGTTTTAGAGAAATGTAATCATTGAATATTTTAAGAGCTTTCATTGTCTGCTTATATGCCCCGTTTATTTATCTTACGGTTCTTACTTGGTGTACAGGGAGAACACTAAGAACGGCCCATGTTCTGAATTGTGTCGCTGTACATTTCGAAAGTGCTAAACAAATAGTTATTGACTATGTCCATCTTAGCTCGCCCATTGTCTTAATCGAAATTACGGATTGCCTCTTATCCGCTTGTCGTCCCTTTATGCCATAGTTTGTACTTCTCAATTGTCAGTAGAAACCACATTTGTTTAAGCAAGTCAGCCATATCAGCTATGTTTTTTAAAAGGCAGTAAATGAACTGTTTCGCTGCCAGACAAGGCTCCGCTGATAGCCAGGTGTAGCAGTGGTAAGATGTTGGGCCAGCTTTATGTAGGCCCTAACAGTTTGTGGGTACCGTTTGTCACCGTTATAGTGAAATGAATGTGTTGTGTAGTGGCTTTGCTGGCATGCATACATTTTTTTTGGGGCCCACCAAGATTTTTATGCAAAAAAAAAATCACCGCTGGGTATTACGCAAGGTTAAATTTAGATCTTCAGTTAGGTTGGTACGCCAACATCCTTTGGTAGGTTGAGGGGAGTCTGGAAGGGCATCTAGGAATCTTTGGGTTGTCTAAGAATTTCTAGCAGGGCTTTTGATGATCCTTTATTGGGGTCTGAGCAGATTATTTTTTGCAATGCAAATGTAAAAATGGTGGTCCTATAGTCCAGGATTATGAGGAAAAACATTAAGATCCACAATATTTATTCCACGGGACAAAACTAGGGTATGACTGTGGCAATGAATAGGTCCGGAGACATGTTGGACAAAACCCAGAGTCAATGGCTCCTAAAGCCTTTGAGTGGGTCTGTGGACTTTTCCATATGACTATTGAAGTCACCAAAAATGTATATTATCTGCAATAACTAAACTCAGCAAAAAAAGAAACGTCCCTTTTTCAGGACCCTGTCTTTTGAAGATAATTTGTAAATATCCAAATAACTTCACAGATCTTCATTGTAACGCGTTTAAACTGTTTCCCATTCTTATTCAATGAACCATAAACAATTAATGAACATGCACCTCTGGAAGGGTCGTTAAGACACTAACAGCTTACAGACGGTAGGCAATTAATGTCACAGTTATGAAAACTTAGGACGCTAAAGAGGCTTTTCTACTGACTCTGAAAAACACCAAAAGAGAGATGCCCAGGGTCCCTGCTCATCTGCGGGAACGTGCCTTAGGCATGCTGCAAGGAGGCATGACGACTGCAGATGTGGTCAGGGAAATAAATTGCAATGTCCGTACTGTGAGACGCCTAAGACAGCACTACAGGGAGACAGGATGGACAGCTGAACGTTCTCGCAGTGGCAGACCACGTGTAACACCTGCACAGGATTGGTACATCCAAACATCACACCTGCGGGACAGGTACAGGATGGCAACAACAACTGCCTGAGTTACACCAGGAACGCACAATCCCTCCATCAGTGCTCAGACTGTCCGCAATAGGTTGAGAGAGGCTGGACTGAGGGCTTGTAGGCCTGTTGTAAGGCAGGTCCTCACCAGCAACAATGTCGCCTATGGACACAAACCCACCGTCGCTGGACCAGACAGGACTGGCAAAAAGTGCGCGTCATTGATGAGTCGCAGTTGTGTCTCACCAGGGGTGATGGTCGGATTCGCGTTTCATCGTTGAGCATTACACCAAGGTCTGTACTCTGGAGCGGGATCGATTTGGAGGTGGAGGGTCTGTCATGGTCTGGGGCGGTGTGTCACAGCGTCATCGGACTGAGCTTGTCGTCATTACAGGCAATCTCAACGCTGTGCATTACAGGGAAGACATCTTCCTCCCTCATGTGTTACCCTTCCTGCAGGCTCATCCTGACATGCCCCTCCAGCATGACAATGCCACCAGCCATACTGCTCGTTCTGTGTGTGACATCCTGCAAGACAGGAATGTCAGTGTTCTGCCATGGCCAGCGAAGAGCCCGGATCTCAATCCCATTGAGTACGTCTGGGACCTTTTGGATCGGAGGGTGAGGGCTAGGGCCATTCCCCCCATAAATGTCTGGGAACTTGCAGGTGCCTTGGTGTAAGAGTGCGGTAACATTTCACAGCAAGAACTGACAAATCTGGTGCAGTCCATGAGGAAGGGATGCACTGCAGTACTTAATGCAGCTGATGGCCACACCATATACTGACTGTTACTTTTGATTTTGACCCCCGCTTTGTTCAGGGACACATTATTCCATTTCTGTTAGTCACATGCCTGTGGAACTTGTTCAGTTTATGTCTCAGTTGTTGAATCTTATGTTCATACAAATATTTACACATGTTAAGTTTGCTGAAAATAAATGCAGTTGACAGTGAGAGGATGTTTCTTTTTTTGCTGAGTTTACAAGGTCCGATGGGAACTCGGTGAGGAACACTGTATACGGCCCGGGAGGCCTGTAAACAGCAGCTATACAAAGTGATTGAGTAGGCTGCATAGATTATGACTAGAAACTCAAAGGACAGTCATTCATTTTATTTTTTGTAAATTTGAATTTGCTGTCTTAAATGTTAGCAACACATCCGCCTTTGCGGGATGCGTGGGGATATGGTCACTGGTGTAAACAGGAGAGGCCTCATTTAACACAGTAAACTCATCAGGCTTGAGCCATGTTTCAGTCAGGCCAGTCAGGCCACTGCATCACAATCTCTTTCAATAATGACAGAAATGGAAGAGGTCTTTTATTCCAGTGAGATTGCTAAGGCGAACACCGCCATGTTTTTGTTTTGCCCAAACTAGATCGAGGCATAGACACGGTCTCAATGGGTATAGCTGAGCTGACTACACTGACTGTGTTAGTGGCAGACTCCATTAAGCTGGCAGGCTGGCTAACAGCCTGCTGCCTGGCCTGCACCCGATCTCATTGTGGAGTTAGAGCCCTGTCTATGTCGATAGATAAGATGAGAGCACCCCTCCAGCTAGGATGGAGTCCGTCACTCCTCAGCAGGCCAGGCTTGATGGTTCCAGAAAGAGGAACAATTATCTAAAAAAGAAAATCTATATTTTGGGAGGGGCAGAAAACAGTTTAACCAGCGATTGAGTTGTGAGACTCTGCTGTAGAGCTCATCACTCCCCTTAACTGGGAGAATGTCAGAGACAATTACTCGATGCCGACACATCTTTCTAGCTAATTTACACGCTGAAGCTATGTTGCACATGGTGACCTATGACTATCATCCTAACATTGTTGGTGTCGACGTGGATTACGATCTCCCTATACTCTCTACGCTTGCCAGTTTTAGCCTTAGCCAGCACCATCTTCAGATGAACCTTTACGTCAGTAGCACTGCCCCATGGTAAACAGTGTATGATCGCTGGATGATTCTTTTTAAGTCTAATGTTGTGGGTAATGGAGTCACCAATGACTAAGGTTTTAAATTTGTCAGAGCTAATGGTGGGAGGCTTCCGTGGGTCAGACCACGTAACGGGTGAAGGAGAGACCTGAGAAGGCTCGGCCTCTGACTCTTTGCTGAATGGGGACAAAGAGTTACGTTTTTGGTCGGCCGAATGACCAACATCGGTTGAGCATGCTGACAAGTATTTCTTTCCAGAAGCCTTAAATTGTCCGGCTGTGGGTACTATGCAGGAGGATTTATACTACCATCTGTACTTACTGGTGGCAGACACTGTTTCATTCTTTCCTGCACGTGCCTAACGATTGCATCTGAAGGTCACTTTAAAATGTGCAGTTTTGTCACAACACAATGCCACAGATGTCTCAAGATGAGGGAATGTGCAATTGGCATGCTGACTACAGGAATGTCCACCAGAGCTGTATATTAATTTCTCTACCATAAGCCGCCTCCATTTTAGAGAATTTGGCAGTACGTCCAAACGGCCTTATAACCGCAGACCACGTGTACCCACGCCAGCCCAGGACCTCCACATCCGGCTGCTTCATTTGTTGGACCCGGACAGCTGATGAAACTGTGGGGTTGCACAACCAATCAAATTGATTTATAAAGCCCTTCTTACATGAGAATTTCTTTACAAACCGTCTTAGTGAAGCTCATCTGCATGCTCGTCGTCCTCACCAGGGTCATGACCTTTTTTCTTAAAGGTATCTGTGACCAACCGATGTATATATGTATTCCCAGGCCAGAAATCCATAGATTAGGGCCTAACGAATTCATTTAAATTGACTGATTTCCTGTAACTATGAAAAATCTTTGAAGTTGTTGCATGTTTATTTTTGTTCAGTGTAGTTTTGCCCGTATTAAGTACGAGTTTTAAATCAGTAAGGGCTTCCAACACAACTGCAAAATTGGACTGTAGCCTTGTCACAGCCAGGTCAGCAGTCGGGGCGTTTGAGTACATAAGTATGCATATAATAATTATAATAATTTTAAAACCGATTAACCAATAGCATTTTATATATAGTGAAAAGAGCAGGTCCTAGTATCGACCCCTGCGGAACACCTTTATGTACTTCAAGAAATTCTGACTTAAACCCATCAATAACAATGGCCTGAGTTCTGTCACTAAGATGAACAGGTGTCAGAGTTCAGGCCTATCGAGGACTACTTGTATAATAAAATGGCACCGATCGCTGCAGCTGTACATAATCCATCTGTAAATAGCCCACCCAATCTACCCACCTCATTCCCATATTGTTTTTATTTACTTTGCACACCATTATCACTACTTACACACCACCACCTGCTCATCTATTACTCCAGTGTTAATCTGCTAAATTGTAATTACTTCGCTACTATGGCCTATTTATTGCCTTACCTCATGCCATTTGCACGCACTGTATATAGACTCTTTTTTCTATTGTGTTATTGACTGTATGCTTGCTTATTCCACGTGTAACTCTGTGCTGTTGTTTCTGTCGCACTGCTTTCCTTTATCTTGGCCAGGTCGCAGTTGTAAATGAGAACTTGTTCAACTAGTTTACCTGGTTAAATAAAAAGTGAAATAAAAAATGATCAACAGTACTGTAGGCTTACAGTATTCACTATGGGACCTTCAGAGACCATTTCTTCTTTCAACCTTTTTGACAGCCTCTGCTTAAGACTCTCTGAACTGCCCTTACTTTGTTTCATGTTCTCTTCCACAGTTACAACACATTGCTCCTTGTTTATTCTCTTCTGCTAAACAGTCTCCATCATCATGATCTTTCCCACAGCTTGGCTTCTCCCATGTGCAGACACTCGCTACATGTCCAAACATTTTACAGCAGTTACATTGTAAAGGCCTGGATATAAAGGCTCCCACAGGATAGTACACATATCCCAGCTCCACTCGGGTAGGGAGACACTCCACATAAAAAAACCCCCACAAGAACAGAATCTTCATGTCATTAACCACACGATTCATTCTTCGTGCATCGACAACTCTCGTTCGGACTTAGGGGAGGCGAAGGTCGAGAGCCATGCATCCTCCGAAAACACGACCCCACCAAGCCACACTGCTTCGACACACTGCTCATTTAACCTTGAAGCCAGCCACACCAATGTGTCGGAGGAAACACCGTACAGCTAGTGACCTCCTTCCGAGACTCCAGAAATGACTCGTGCCCTGCTCCATAGATCAAAGAAAATGCATCAATTTGGGTGAGACCCAACACACGCCTTTTCTAAATCGGCAGATACACAAACTGAAAACAAGCCCACTTCTCATGATTTTCACCCAAATTGTTCTCCACCGTTTTAAATGCTTCAAAACAGATTCACCAAGTCTGGCATACATTGTTTGTTTTTACAAAAAACGCACTCCTACCAGATGTGGAGTATTAACAGAACTTTACATTTTCCACAGCAATTTGGCTCCTTTTCCCATTTATTTTGTACAAAAGTCAATTCATCCCTTCCCACCACCATCCGATTAACGTTCCACATCTGCTTTCGCCATACCATCCTCCCCATTGCTCCTTGCTTGCAATTAGGTTCAATTTTTTTTACTTCGTGTTCCGTCACAACACAGGACCAGGGTCTGAGTGTCAAGACCAGTGTTGCTGGGTTTCCAGGGCTCTAATCCTGACTCCCAATTTTACTGCTCAGATTTGACTGTGAACCTCACTGTAATTTCAGTCAAGTACAGGCTTAACTGAATGAACAACAAATACTGAATGCAATATGACATTAAATCGTTTTGGGAATGGTCTCATTTCTGAGGGAAGATCCTCAGCCAGGTGATGGCATGTATCCCTATGTGGGGCTGCTGGCATCCAAACTGCCATGCTGGGTGAAAGGTGTTCCAATGACTGGCCTTAAGGTTATAGGTGGTGGGTGGGGTTGTCCAAAACTGTTGCTGATAATCAGCAAGTGCGAGAACAAAGAGTAAATTGACATACAAATACATCAAGATTTACTCCTATTGGTTGAGATTGAGGAAGGTAAAAATTGCCAGTGAGCCCATAGGTTAAATAGCAAGTGTGAGGAAGGAGCATTATTGTGCTGTGCTTAGGTAAAAAAGTGAATGACATTCCGCACATGGGTAACAGGAAAGAGAAGAAACAAGATGCTTGCTGATGATGATACGTTTGTATTCATTCCCACTATGCCCATAGAATAGGAAACAAAGTGAATTGTTATTCTTACTGAAGTTAAATGAGCATTCAGACCAGCCTTCCTGTTGAACTTTTGTAAACTACATTGTAGATCAGTGTATAGCCATCCGTCTCCATTGGGATTTAACAACCCATCAGTGATTGAGAACTGTTATATTACAGCATTTCATCGTGGGAGAGCCAACAGAGATACCTTGAGGGTCAAAATCACTGGGTCAGGGTATACTTGTCATAGGGAAGAGAATGATATTAAACGCCCAATGACAGTGACAGGGTAGTTATTTGCAATATAATAATTCCTTTTAAACAACTATTTAACAAATTGTTTATTTTGCACGATAATGAAGGTGAAACGCGAAGAGGAAGAATGTGATCAACAGAAATAGTCGTGATAGTCACACAGAACAATACCCCAGTGAAACAGACCTGAAGGTCACTGATGTTTCAGTGAAATTAGAATACTCAGGACACTGAGGAATCAGAAATTCCACATCATTGTAGTGTCACAACAAGAACCTCAAATGTGACCTAGGTATACAGGACAAAAGGATAGTTCGAATCCGAGGGTCACTGTAAAACTAGAACCTCAAAAGGAAGACTTGGAACTTAACAAATGCAGCAGGACAAAATGAGAGTAAAATAGTGAGAAATGGTCACAATAGTACCACTAAAACTAGAAACGTAAGACGTGGAACGCCCAAGAAATGCACGACAGAATTATAATGATCATCTGGGAGAGAAATTCTTTACATTATGCAGAGGTCACAGTAGCAATAGAAAATGGATGCTAGTGTAAAACATTTCAATCCTGCTTATGGGCCATTTAGAACACACCCGTAGATTCCTTGTCAAAAAGTGTATGTTCTGATGCATTATGTCCTGTAGGATCATCCGCAGATATATAGTGGAGAGATGCCATACGAGTGCTCAGTGTCACAAGCACTTCATTTGAAATTCTGACCTCATCAAGCAGACTGGTCCACTCTGACCAACGACCATACTTCTGCCCCATCTGTGGCAAAAGCTTCAAGCTGATGTTAACAAGCATCAGGTGGTGCATGAAGACATTCGTCCCTTCTTCTGTGCCCAGTGTGATAAAGGTTTCAAGCGGGCAGCCTGCCTGACAAAGCATCAGAAATTCCACAGAAGATCCCTTCGGGTGCACTATCTGTGGGTGCAACTTTAAATGGGAGGTGTCACTAAAGGACAATTTGCATTTCCACAAGGGTGGGATGACCTTTGTCTGCCCAGAGGAGTGCTGTGGAGGGAGCTTCAGCCATCGCTCCACCTACCTGCAGCACTGTCGTACACACAAGAAGTTTGAGTAGTACTCCTGTCAGTTCTGCAGCCGCGTCTGCAGTGCTGAAGCATGAACGCACATACACTCAACAGCACGGGAACGAAATCTAGTCTGGCTGATACCAAACTCGAAGTCTTCCTGACTTCAGAGTCTGGAAAGGGTCCTTGATGTTGTAGGCACAATGAGTCTACACTGCGTGCACAATTATTAGGCAAGTGAGTATTCTGATCTTATTATCGTTTCTATTCACATTTTCGAACTCCAAACCATATAAACTTGAATGCTTATTGGATTTAATCATTTTCAGGTGATATGTATTTGTGTAATGAGGGAGGGTGTGGCGAAAGTGAATAACACCTTATATCAAGGTGTGCATAATTATTAGGCAGCCTCATTACCTCAGTTAAATTTCTTTTTTGACCCATTTTACCTGACACTAAAAAAACTAAAATGTAAAATGCCTTTCAGACGGATGCGACACTCTTTAAATAGCTAAACTATTGAGGTGTGACCACCGGACATTCAAACGTTTTGTTGCGAATAGTCAACTGGGGTCCAAAAAATGCATGTGGAAGAAAAGGCGCAAATGAACTGCAAAAGACTTGACAAGAATTAAACGTCAAACTACCAGGAACCCATTATCCTCCAGTGCCACCGTATTCCAGAACTGCAACCTACCTGGAGTCTTCAAAGTACAAGGTGTCAAGTGCTCAGAGACATGGCCAAGGTCAAGAAGGCTGAAACAAGATGAATAAGATTCACAAGTTGAAGCGTCAAGATTGGGCAAAGAAATACCTGAAGACAGATTTTTCAAAGGTTTTATGGACAGATGAAATGAAAGTGACTCTTGATGGACCAAATGGATGGGCCCGTGGCTGGATCAGTAATGGACACAGGGCACCACTTTGAGTCGGGTGCCAGCAAGGTGAAGGAGGGGTACTGGTATGGGCTGCTATCATTGAGGATGAGGTAGTTGGACCTTTTCGGGTTGAAGATGGACTGAAACTCAACTCCAAACCTACTGCCAGTTTCTGGAAGATTCTTTCGTCAAACAGTGGTACAGGAAGAAGTCCTCAGCATTCTAGAAGGCCATGATCTTTATGCAGGACAATGCTCCATCACACGCATCCAAGTACTCCACTGCTTGGCTAGCCAGCAAGGGCCTCAAAGATGCCTGAATAATGACCTGGCCCCCTTCCTCACCTGACTTAAATCCTATTGAGAACTTGTGGGCCCTTCTCAAACGTGAGATTTACAGTGATGGAAGACAATACACCTTTTTGAACAGCATTTGGGAGGCTGTGGTTGCTGCTTCAGTGAAAATTGATCGTGAACAGATCAAGAAACTGACAGACTCCATGGATGGAAGGCTCATGGCAGTTATGAAAATAAGGGTGGCTATATTGGTCACTGAATATTTTTGAGGCCAAAAATGTTATACAATTGTCATTTTGTGTTACTTAGCTGTTACACTTACTCAAAAAATTGAGAATAAGCAAGTGAGTTGAGAGAAATTTTTGTAATTTAGTTGCCTAATAATTGTGCACATATTTCCCTGAGAAAGACAAAACTCACTTCTCCTTTGTTAAACATTCAGGTTTGAGGTTCAATAACATTTTATTGACAGAGCATTGTTTGTTCAACAATAAAATTAATCCCGAGGAATACAATTTGCCTAATAATTGTGCACGCAGTGTAATGAAGAGGGCTGTACTTTTTTACTGATTGGTTCACTTGTCTTTCTCACTCAAGCACCCACATGGACAGCCACACACACACTTATATTTCTTTTTACATTCTTAGTTTCCCTGTCGAAGGGGTGGATTTGGGGGGAGGGGCTTAGGGTATAAGTGGTGGTTGCGAGGGAAGGGTGGTTGGAAATATGCGGGGGAATGGGAGGCTCAGGATAGAAGCTCATTTTTGTTTCCAAATTAAAATGAACAACACTTTGTACTTGTCATCTCCTCCAACAGTGTTGAGTCTGTACATATGCATGGACCCGTTGTGTAATGATCAAATATGGAGGTGTGTAGAAGTAATTTAAAATCAGCCAGTTACACTCAAACATTACCTACTTTCCCAAATGAGGGTGGTGCTCTGTACTTCTAATCTACAGAATATATCTCAGCCCTATCTTTAGGACAAATGAGAGGATTATGCCTTACTGACAGACCAATGAACACACAGGCAAAGCCCTTAATCTCTGGTGTAGTTATGCCTCTCTGTAGAGAGGCTCAATAGTGTGTGGTAGTGTTTGTCGAGGGGAGGGAGGGGGCAAGCCTGGAGTCCACCAGGAGCAGGGCAAGCTGCCAAACTGAACTCGCTGACACCCCTCCAGCTCCCTGAGCTGAGGCCAACATTCAGACGGGAGCCAAAGGCAGCTTAGCCTGACCAACTGGATAAATGTATGGATTTCTGAGATCTTTCACACAGTGCGTCAGATTGCTGCCCTCCTGTTAGCCACACATAGCCGTCTTCTACCCACATATCCACGCCAATGCGTTTTTTGGAGCCAAATTTCAACTGTATCAGGCAGGAAAACTAAACATTCCTGTGGGATATAATAAAGCTCAACAGAACCACAAATACACAGCATACATACAGCCTATGGAATGGTATTCTGATGGGCTTTACCAACCCGATATTGAAGAGAGATTTTTGTGGCAACGGAACCTGTCACACTAATGTAGCCTCTGTTCGCTCCAAGGCCAAAAGTATTGTTGCTACACATAGAAGCTTTCTCCTGATTGATAGTCATGGACACAAACTGCAATCTATAAACAAAGTACTGCTGCCCCCAAGAGGATTGTGAGGCAATACATCCAGTTTCACTGTTGACGTCAATACTGTACTGTCTATCTCTACATGCCATGATGTTGCTTCTTGACAATGGTATTCATATTAATCAAGGACAGGTTAGACAAGATACAATGGAGCTAAACAAATTCAGATACTATTGTTTTGTCAATAGAAAAGTCAAACGTCAGAGGTCTGCCACAATTTCTCATCAGGCTCCTATGATTCATGTCCACAGGGCTAAATATAGGCTTCCCGGCAAATTATCATGGGGAAATCACATTTAGAAATGGGGCAGGAAACACTACAATTATCAGCAAAACAACTGACGACCCTGGGCAATTAAAGTACCAGGAAGGAGGAATAATTTAGAACCAAAGGAACCGCTATAGAAAGTAACCCTTTTCCTGTATTCAGTAAAATCTCAGGTTATGACTGAAAAGGGATAAGGAAAACGATCATTAATGTTTAGCATTTGACAGTTGTAATATTTAACAAATCATCCCTCAAACTCAATGTGTGGTTTTGTGTGTTTCAAATGCTATACAATAAAAGTGCAATAACTACCTCAGAATATGACCCAAAATAAAGGCTTTGAAAGAATTTTATTGAAATTTGTCAATTTAAGTCCTAATCCCTTACGGTTTCAAAAAGCGTGCTTTGGGTTTAAACGCCAATATCCCAGACTCATCCAAAGCCATTTCTTTGCTAAAACAGCACCATTTGTAGTCATATGAAAACCTATACAACAGGTCATTTGGCACATTCAACTCATTCCATAGTGTTCTGTACTGGCAATTCATACTTAACACAACTTAGCTCCATATCTGAGCAAATAAATGCCTTAACCATCTTTATTGATGAGAACGGCATCAAAATGTATTTGACCGCAAGAGAAATGTATACAGTAATCCTATCAGAATGTCTCTGTAAAACAACTCACGCCGAGATGAAGTCACTTATTTAAAGGGTTCCACGGTACTGGGTGATGCTGAGAATTGATTCTGATCACAGAACATTCAATCCAGAGGCAATCTCAAATCAGCCCCAATAATCAGCATTATGATAAATGAATCTCTGAACGCTGGCCGTGTTTGGATTTCAGGAGGGGATGATACATTACACTGAAACATCTGAGCGCATGGATATCCCATTTGAAGTGAATAAGAGCCCTTTCACATCATAACCAAAGACTTGAAATGTCATAGGGCAAATACGAATAACAATGACGTCCCAACTAAAATCAACAATTCTTTAAATCGCCAATGGTAAGTAGAACATACTCAAATGATTTTGCCGTTTGCTCGATTCATGGGAGAGCATTTAGTTATGGTTTTAATGCTGGTTAGAAATAGTTTCCATATTGAGGTTTTATCAGGCCTTTGCTTGGATTTGTATTTCCTTAGGAAGCGGTTTTAAGTAAAGATACTGGTCATTGTAACATTCATAAAGCACGCACTCTGATGGACAAAGGGAAATGTCTCATTTGGACAAAACCCAGGTAAGAGTAACAAGATTAACGATTATTCATCTTCACATAGAAAGGTCGATCAGAAAGGCATTAGTTGACTAGACCAAAATTTACTGAACAGTAATTTCGGGAGAGCTCAGTGACAGATTCCAAAAACATTACAGCGTTCCTGATCATGTCAGGGGTTCAGGACACAAAGATCTGGAAGACTAGCCTGGCAGATACAAAGATAAGTCATCCACTCCATTTGGAAGATAGGTGAGGCTGGTCTTGGGTTAACAGTCTTGACAATCATGTAGATGAACAAGTACTAGATATAGGAAATAAAACCCTTGTTTAAGAGCCAATTGTTTGCATGAATTAGAGGGAAATTATACTACCAATATATTCTAGTACACTTTAAAACAGTCGCAAAGAGAAAAGTTACAATGGTAAAAGCTGCTGCATGGGGTATACTAATACTGTATCTTCCAACTTGTGATTTAACAGACTACATTAGGTCAAAGGGATGATTATTTCATCTTCCCTGTATGCATTAGTTGATCACCAAGGATCCAAACTTGTCTGGTGTACATGGCAGTGGGTCTGGCAAATTGAGTGACACCATTGTGAACTGGTTTAACAACTGCATAGGGAAAACATTGCCCCATAGCATACAGGCATAGCCAAGTACCATCACCGTAACCATATGAAAAACAATCAGAGCTTGCCACGACTGGTGGTGGGATAACAAACAGAAACAACTTTCCCAGCTTGTGTTAACCCTTTAAATTCAGTAAGCTCCTATCACCTGAGGCTGCTCTTACATGATGTCCTTCTGGTTAAGACATTTGAACAATATGTAAGAAAAGCCAAGCAGAGGCACCTATGCCTGACTGGATGTTATAGCATTGTCTTTATTAAATCGATGGGGATAGGTGCAGCTCTTTAAAAGGAAAGAAAATGAACTGCAACAGATGGACAATTTGATTGCCAAGGCAGTTTTTGCATAAAATACTGACTAACATTCAAGATGTGAAGAAAAAAAAAAAGAGACACTTTTGTAGTACTGATATTGAGGAGTGTAAAATAACAGAACTTGTTACTCCTATGGAAGAACAAAAAATAAATAAAATCAGTAAAATAGAGTTTAGAACCTTCCATTTCAATATATGGGGAAAAATGTGATAACATAATTCATTACATTTTATCTGTTCTCAAACAAACTATTTGCATTTGGCATAAGATCTGCCGGCTCCATTTCAGTGTCACCACCACCGCCCAGTCTACAAACCAGGAAAGGCTGTTTGGAGATCTCCAAAGAATGTGGTTTTTCCATTTCGAGAGATCTCTGTGCACTTAGGACAGAGTATGAGAAACAGCACACAAAGCTTTTCCGGATGCAGTGTAGCTACACAGAGATCTGGCCAAACATGCCAGTGTCACATCTTCGAAAGAAAAAAAGTTAAAGAAATGTGGTCTGCTTTGTCCTCACTAGTGCTTTTGGCCCCAATGAGGGGAATCATCCCTCCCTTCATGGCATCTTTAGGAATAACCCCTCCCTTCATGGCATCTTTAATAAGTTATTTTAGAGCAAACAGAATCCAGAGTTTCTCTTTCTTCGGTTTGCAGAGAGAAAAGAGAAAATGTCAACCAGTCCAGTTTTGAAGTTGCTGTTGATCATAGTTTGCTATAAGTTTCTTTATATGTGCCAGTTTGCTGTGTAGATATTCACAGCGGTTCTTCTCTTGGCTATAGTTTGGATTCGTCTGAGGGAAAGTAAAACAAAATCAGTATGTTGAAAAATTACTTGAGCAGCTTTATGAGAAACAAATTGTCAGATGCAAAGATTACCTTTTTTATTTTACGATACTCTTGGAGTATCTGATTGTGGATTGTCTAAAAGACAAAAATGGCAAAACAATTAATAAACGTGTCAATCAGTGATTGTCAGAACATTAACTACAAATGAATCCTTAAGATGAACATTGGAACAATAATAACAACACCAGCAGCTTAGGTAGAACCGTAGAGAGTATGCGTCAGTGGGCCAAAGGGGTCGTACCTTGTACTTGTCTGTGCCTTGTTGGAGCTGCTTAAGCTCAGTGTCGAGCACAGTGAACTGCCGGGTGATGCCCTCTATCCGAGCGTGGAGGCCCCGGTACTCACTATACTCAGTATTAAAGTAATTCTTGTATGTTTGACGCTGCTCGGAAGAGCCAATCACGGTATACTCCCTGTTCAGAAAGAGGAAACAGAATGCAGAAGTAAGAGTGGAGTACTTCAATGAAATAGCTTTCAATTGCACACTTTCCATGTCATTAGAATCTGTTGCACTGAAACAAATGGTAATTTCCTAATACATGTATTGTGGTTTTATAGGTAGGAAGTGCTTACGATAAATAGTCTGCCATCTCAGTCGATGACGAAGGAACACTGGTGTTGTTGCACATTCCATTGAGATCTGAAAGGAAGCACAAGGTTACTTTGTAAGTGAAGTTTAAGGTTTAACAATATATCGATTCTATGACTCCAAGTAAAACTTGTGCTAGGTAGTTAATATTAGCTACAGCTCATCTACTGTACCTGTGACAAAGCTTAGGTATTTCTCCTCCTATAGCTTGTCCTCAAATAAAAATGGTGAGCCAACATGTTTTCAGCACTTACTTCCACTGATCAAAACTCGTTTTATGGCCCGCTTGTTCATCTGCAGCCGACAGTGAGCAATATTTTAGGAACATCAAATCACGATAAAATTGAAGAATCGAATTGTGATACATATCGTATCTGCTCCTAAGTATCGTGATACTATACCGTGAGGTCCCTCGCAATTCCCAGCCCTACTTTCTTAATTGAAGCCAATAAACTCACAGATCAATTAGGGCTTCCATTCACAAGAACGCAGACTGCAGTAATATACAGTACCAGTCAAAAGTATGGACACCTACTCATTCAAGGGTTTGTTATTTTTACTATTTTCTACATTGTAGAACAGTGAAGACATCTAAAAACTATGAAATCATGTAGTAACCAAAGTGTTAAATCTAAATGTTTTTTATTTGAGATTATTCAAAGTAGCCACCCTTTGCCTTGATGACAGCTTTGCACACTCTTGGCATTCTCTCAACCAGCTTCACCTGGAATGCTTTTCCAACAGTCTTGAAGGAGTTCCCACATATGCTGAGCACTTGTTGGCTGTGTTTCCTTCACTCTGCAGTCCAACTCATCCCAAACCATCTCAATTGGGTTGAGGACGGGTGATTGTGGAGGCCAGGTCATCTGATGCAGCACTCCATCACTCTCCTTGGTCAAATAGCCCTTACACAGCCTGGAGGTGTGTTGGGTCATTGTCCTGTTAAAAAACAAATGATAGTCCCACTAAGCGCAACCCAGATGGGATGGCGTATCACTGCAGAATGCTGTGGTAGCTGGTTAAGCGTGCCCTTGAATTCTAAATAAATCAGAGTGTCACCAGCAAATCACCACCGCCATGCTTCACCTTGGGAACCACACATGCAGAGATCCGGTCATCCTACTCTGCATCTCACAAAGATAGTGGTTAGAACCAGAAATCTCAAATTTAGATTCAAACCAAAGGACAGATTTCCACCAGTCTAATGTCCATAACTTGTATTTCTTGGCCCAAGCAAGTCTTCTTATTGATGTCCTTTAGTAATGATTTCTTTGCAGAAATTCAACCATGAAGGCCTGATTCATGCAGTCTCCTCTGAACAGTTGATGTTGAGATGTGTGTTTCTTGAACTCAGAAGCATTTATTTGTGCTGTAATTTCTTGAGGCTGCTAACTCTAATGAACTTACCCTCTGCAACAGAGCTAACTCCAGGTCTTCCTTTTGTGTGGCGGTCCTCACGAGCCAGTTTCATCATAGCGCTTGATGGTTTTTGCAACTGCGCTTGAAGAAACTTTTCAAGTTGTTAAAATGTTCCCGGATTGACTTCATGTTTTAAAGTAATGGACTGTCTTTTCTCTTTGCTTATTTGAGCGGTCATAACATGGAACTTGGTCTTATACCAAATAGGGCAATCTTCTGTATACCACAACTGATTGGCTCAAACACATTAAGAAAATAAATACCACAAATTAGCTTAAAGCACACCTGTTAACTTCATCGGGGTAGGGGGCAGTATTTTGACGTCCAGATGAAAAGCGTGCCCGTAGTAAACTGCCTGCTACTCAGGCCCAGAAGGTAGGATATGCATATTATTAGTAGATTTTGATAGAAAACACTTAAGTTTCTAAAACTGTTTGAATGATGTCTGAGTATAACAGAACTCATATGGCAGGCAAAAACCTGAGATAAAATCCAACCAGGAAGTGTGGAAATCTGAGTTTTGTAGTTTTTCAAGTGATTGCCTCTAATAGGGTCTGTGGGGTCATTTTGCACTTCCTAAGGCTTCCACTAGATGTCAGTCTTTAGAATGTTGTTTCATGCTTCTACTGTGAATGGGGAGAGAATAAGAGCATATGGAGTCAGATGACTGAGAAAATGACATGAGCTCAATCTCGCGCGCTCCCGTGAGAGTTAGGTGTGTTCCTTTTCATTTCTGAAGAGAAAGGAATCATCCGGTTGGAATATTAGATAAAAACATCCTAAAGATTGATTCTATACATCGTTTGACATGTTTCTACCAACTGTAATAACTTTTTGTCTGAAGTTACTGCGCGAGCACAGTGCATTTGGATTACTCCACTGAACGCGAACAAAATGGAGGTATTTGGACATAAAGATGAACTTTATCGAACATTTATTCTGGAACTGGGATTCCTGGGAGTGCATTCCGATGAAGATCAAAGGTAAGTGAATATTTATAATGTTATTTGTAACTTCTGTTGACTCAAATGGCGGGTATCTGTATGGCTTCTTTTGGTGTCTGAGCGCTCTACTCAGATTATTGCAAAGTTTCCTTTCACCGTAAAGCTTTTTGAAATCTGTCACACTTCTGCTTAATGCAACCGCTGTATCTATAATTCTTTGAATAACAGTTGTATATTATATCAACGTTTATGATGAGTATTTCTGTAAATTGATGTGCTCATTCACCGGAAGTTTTGGGAGGCAAAACATTTCTGAACATTACACGCCAATGTAAAATTTATATATATAAAAAAAATATGAACTTTATCGAGCAAAACATACATTTATTGTGTAACATGAAGTCCTGAGTGCCATCTGTTGAAGATCAAAGGTTAGTGATTAATTTTAGCTGCATTTCTGGTTTTTGTGACGCCTCTCCCTGCTTGGAAAATGGCTGTGGTTTTTCTTGTCTAGGCACTGTCCTAACAATCTAATGTTATGCTTTCGCTGTAAAGCCTTTTTGAAATCGGACAGTGTGGTTGGATTAACGAGAAGTGTCTCTTTTCCCCACATACCCCAGATGTTAATTGAAATGCATTCCAGGTGACTACGTCATGAAGCTGGTTAAGAGAATGCCAAGAGTGTGCAAAGCTGTCATCAAGGCAAAGGGTGGCTACTTCGAAGAATCTCAAATAAATATTTTGATTTGTTTAACACTTTTTTGGTTAGGACATGATTCCATATGTGTTATTTCATAGTTTTGAAGTCTTCACTATTATTCTACATGAAGAAAACAGTGAAAATAAAGAATGAGGTAGTGTCCACACTTTTGACTGGTACTGTAGGTATAGGATTCATTCATCCATTTTATCAATTCATTTAAAATTGGGACGGATATGTTGAGTACATAATGTCATCTTTCCACTTTGAAAATGTCTCATTAATCACCAAGGTCAAAATTCATGAGATGGAATCATGCTTAACAGGTTTCCCTTCTGCCAATCGTTCATCTAATTGTACAATGACAGACTTCTCTCTGTAAATTTATAGAGAGGTTAAGATCCACACCATAGCTTGTACACATCTCACCTGTGCTGCTGTGTGGAATACTACTGCTCTTCAGTTTCTCAGGGCTGGAGGTGATGTCACAGGCTTTTCTTGGCTCAGGAACACGCTCCTCTGCTCCTTTCCTCTCCTCTCTCACTCGCCCACGTTCCCTCTCTTTGGACTTTTCCTTGTCTTTGTGTTTTTTGGACTTCTTCTTGGACTTGCCGTGCAGGGAGGGCAAGGTGCCCTTGCCCTGGGGCCCATCGAGGCCGGTGTGTCCGAGGGACGAGAGGCCCAGGGTTGGTACGGACAGCGCTGCGGGCCCAGAGAAAACTGGTGGCTGGCTCAGTCTCTCAGCTACAGCGGCCTCTTGGCCCTCACAGTCCCGGCCATTGTGGCTGGAGTCGTTGCTAACGTCGGAGAGTGGGTCGAAGGGCCGGTGGATGTCAAGTAGGGGGAGCTGGGAGCTGGACGTCACGCCTTCAACCGCTGGCACCGCAACCACTGCCCCACTCCCCTCCTTTCCATTGGAGGAACTCGGCTTGCCATTTATTGGCACCGCTGCCTTGTTAGCCATGTGTGATATCCTGGGCTTTTTGTTGGCCAGAGGATCGATGAAATCTGCAGCAGGTCGTTTCTGGCACAAACAGAGTTTGAGGCAGAAAATTAAAAACAGGAATATGGACTCATTTCAACTCTAAGGATTCGGAGAAAAAATATGAGCAGATAACTATTACTGACAGATTAAGAATATTTACTAAAACCCTGAGTATTAACTTTAAGCTCGTGCTGGTGTGAAGCAGAGAAGGTCAGAGTGAAAGGGATCTCTCAGCCACATTGGGAGTATGATGACTAGGGACGGGCATTTCACTATTCAAATAATCTCAATGACATTTCTTGCCAGATTGCAGGATCGCCCCCCCACAAACAAATGCTTTTCTCTTGACAAGAATGACAAATGCATATGGCAGAAGTAAACAGCAGACAGGCTGCTTTTCTCTGTAGTTTTTCACTAAAAGCAACAGTAAAAGAGTAGTCTGATTTTCACTATGATTGAACTGATTCAGTCACAAAAAAAAGGTGTTTTGCAATGATCTGTGTCAGGTCTTGTGGAAACTGTTAGGTGTGTGCCTTTACCATTTGAAGTGGGGAAAATAGAATACCAATGTCAGGGCAGACTGGACTAGAGGGCTAAATGCGCAGCAGAAGCTCAACGCACAGTTATAAAAACTACATTCAAAACTTTGCTATATTAGATTAGATTAAGTATTTCAAATGTCATGGTATATCCTTGTGGGTAATATCACAAGGATAACGTAATTTAATTTATTTAAAAGCTTTTTCATTGTCAAAATAGGCCTTAAGAGATCTGCAAAAATGAACACTCAAGTAATAGAATACTAACGTCTGTTCAGATATCTGGAAAACCGTGCCCATCCCCAAGGATGACCATCCCCTTTCCACACAATGCATGGTACTGTATTACTAACAGACTACATTTGATCCAACCTACACTAACAACTTCGGAAGTGGCTGACCTAGTCACAGTGGAGCAGAAAGTCCTTGGTTCTGAAATAACACTGGGTACAGTTTGGAGCCCTGTGGACCTTCACAGCTCCATAACCTGTTTAGTTTGGTAGAACTTCTCTCACCAAACCCAGACTGGCCACATACACAACTGCACCTTGGTGGGTTTATGTTTACAGCGAGTGTTCCAAAACACCCTCTTTTCAATGAACACCAGAACCAACTGTGTGTGTACGGAGGAGGGTGTGTATTTACTAATGCGTAAGAAGGGAGGAAACGAAGGTAAAGCACATGCGGTGTCTCAGGAAAACTCAGAGGGGAAGGAGCGAACAAAATCTACAGTAACTCCTCTTAATGGGACCACAAACAGTGGAAGGCCCTATGAGGACACTCTGTAAGGAGTGGGAAGTAAGTGGTTAAGAAGGGGAGGAGCAGGGGCATGGAGACAAGGAGAAGTAGAAGAAGAGATGGCTCACCTGCGACGGGGAGCTGCTAGCCAGCTCTTTGGGAGGGCTCACTGGGAGTGGGACCTCAGCTGGAGGAACCACTGTGGTGGTGCTCAGAGTCTGACTCTGGGCCTGACACATTTTCCTAAAACAAAACAAGTCAGAAGCTGAGTCACCACAGACATAAATAATACATTGCGTGAGCCCAATTCAGACATTCATTATTTTGGAAAACTTCCTGAATTCAGGTTAAATCTAGTGCACAAGTACATTCATTGAGTTGGCAAGTCTGTCATGTAACTAGTTCTACGTCGGTGTGTTCATTCAAAGCACCAACTCCAAGGTCAATTCATAATTTTTCCCCCATTACTTTAGATTTGTGTGCGTTGTGAAATTGTTAGACATTACTTGTCGATATTACTGCACTGTTAAAGCTAGAAACACAAGCATTTCACTACACTTGCAATAACATCTGCTAAACACGTGTATGTGACCAATTTGATTTGACTCCCAGTTCCACTGGGCCTGTGACATTGGCACACGACCATATTATGGTGGCCTTGCTCTACATTCTGTTATTTTCCTTGTCTCAGACAGAAATACACATTTAACTGACCTGGTTAAACAAGTCAGACATCATAAACAGATATCTGGCAAAGCCTTGGGTGAGATGCTAAGTATCAGCTGCTAAATAAAAACACAGTATACAGAGATTGTGTGATGTGTGTACATCAACAGAATATTATTTGTGTATGTTGGTAGAGTGTTGACAGTAGGGGGCAGTGGGATACAGCGGGGAATTAGCCAAGTCCCGCCCCTACAGAGAGGGAGAAAAAAAAAGGCGAAAGTGTAAGAAACGCTAGAGGGGTGGGGAGAACAGCCTAGGGAGAAGGCTGGCTGCTGTGCAGTGGTCCTGTCACAGCTGAAGCCTAAGGAGCCTCGACTCAAGCGCCGAGCCTGGACCTTGAACCAGTGCCACCTCACAAGGATCAGCATGTGCTGGAACAGTGTTGCATCACAGGTCTTCCAATCATTTTTCTGCACTACACTTGCGTGACCATAGCTGGTGTTCAAACATTGTGGGAGGGTGTTCAGCTGATAAGCTAGCCAAGGCTCAAAGTACAGTCCAAAAAGACATATGGTAGGCATCTCTTGCTTTTGAATGAAGTCCATAGAAACATTTAATCATTGAGAATGTGAAATATTCCCTGCTATATTGAGTCCAACAATTTTGGGTCAACTCAGTAAACCCAACTAAGCACACTGCAATGCCTGTTCTAAATTTAGCTGCAAGCTGCATTTCCTTACTGCCCCAGATCTTGAGAAACCAGATTTTTTTCACTGGTCCCACCAGTAAAAAAAGCCAGTTAGGCGTGTCAAGAACACAGGGCAGAGAGAAAACCACACATGGTGAGTGGTGCCTGGTTTCAGACTTCAGTCTACTATTCCTGAGGATATCTGGAACTACAGCACCTGGGATTCTATGGACATTTGTTTAAACTAACAAAGCTGAGGTGATAAAGTACACAAACCAAAGTGAGGAGGATTCCATTATTGCTGGTTCATGCCACTGGCAGTTATTGACATGTGGAACTGTACACAAAAGCACTGGTTTTAATATGGCATGCAATATAGTAATATAGCGCCACCTAGCACATACCGAACAAGGATCCTCTTCAGAAGTTGCTGGTCTCCCTCAGTGTAGCCTGGCCAGTCCTTTTGAATGTCCTTCAACAAAGAGTCCTTCAATGTGAAGGTGTTGTCTCTCACATTTAGGTTAGCCACCTATAGACAGCAATCAATACATGACATTAATGCCATGACAGTATTCTGGAGGAATGCATATTCTAAACCTATCCTCAAGAAATGCACCATTAATACCCTGCAACACAGGCAGTGAGAACATTCTGTAAGCAGTGGGCTGGAGGGCTGGCCTGTAAACACAGGCTAAGCCCCTGGCTCTAAGGGACTTCTAGTAGGTGGTTTGGGTCCTGTGACTAACTTATCTGTTGAGGACACTGGGCTCAGAAGGGCCATGGGTCTGCCAAGCCCCAGTACAACTAACCTGTTGTGAAAGGCACCATACCCTAGGAGCGTGACTGTCTTAACTAACCTGTTGTGAAAGGCACCATACCCTAGGCGCGTGACTGTCTTAACTAACCTGTTGTGAAAGGCACCATACCCTAGGAGCGTGACTGACTTAACTAACCTGTTGCAGGAGGCTGTCCAGAGAGTCCTTGTCGAAGGGCAAGAGGCCATCCTTCTGCAGGCGCAGGATGAGCTCAGGCTTTCTGTAGGGCTTGAGGGCTAGCAGGTGGGTGAGGCGCTCCCTCAGGGGCCTCTGCTGCGCCGTGCTCTTCTTCCCGGCACTGCTAGAGATGATGACAGGCCGCGACGTCCGCCGCGATGGAGCGATGTCAGACAGCCCAGGTGCTGGTTTCCGGATCTGCACCTTCTTACCTGATTAGAACAGAGACATGGCTGTGTCAGAAAGGTTGGGCCTGTGTGGCATAACCATGAGAGGTTGGCTTTGTAATGAGAAGTTGTACTGTAGGTTGATTACGAACATCTTCAAAAAGTTACTTGACAGCCATCAAAATGTTCTCTTCAACAGAGAAAAGTACACATCTAGCAGTACCTGTTATAATATCAGGGTGAGCTTCATAAATGAACCCAACTAGTCTATAAAGTCACCACAGTACATATAGTTGAACAAGCTGCTTCCTGGCCAAACAGCTACATTAAACACATCTGTGAATCTGTGATGGCGTTTGTGGCGACTGGGCAGTTAGGCAATTGGTTTGGTGCCGAGTCACAGGCATGGCATTGTGAAGGTCTGAGCTCCTAAACATCCTGCCAAGTCAGCCCCTTGGGCCCTACACAGGGAACCATGAGCCTGCAATTACACATACACTGTGAGCTCAGCTACTTTTCACCAGAATTAAGGTCATGTGGATATAAAAGTGTGACTAAGACGGCTTGGGACTCGGCAGAAATGACACCACACCGTTTTAACTTCCTCTCCAACAAGTAAATTGCAGTGTATCCTAAAAGCTTAATCAAAAACAACAATGCATATTAGAGATTATGCAGTTTGATTTCTAGGTACATTTGTTTCTGTTCAGGGCTGCTATGGTCTTCACTGAACTGCAGCAGAACCAGTTTCAGTATGCAGCACTCCTGAGACTAGTAAAAAGCCCACACAGTATGTTTGATGTTCACTTGAAGCAGCCCTGCGTGTGTGTGTTTTCAGTGTGGAAATGGCATCTCTACCCTGGAGGAGGCTGGATAAGAGTCTAAAATCTCTCCCACTGGATGGGGCCACACTAGGAGGTCGGAGCACTTGACTGATGTGGAAATAACCCACATGTTCAATAAGAGCCTGGCTGATGAGCATGCTACTGCTCTGACTGCCTGGCGTGCTCCACACACCCTACCACACCCTGATATTAGACAGCTTACCAAGGAGCAGCATTCACATGAAAATGTCCCTCCCACTGAGTCAGCATTCACTCACCCTGGATGTACACAGACATGAGGGAACATCTCCCAAAAAATAAACTTGATAAATCTTGTATGCATCCATCCTAGACTAGGGCTAAATTAGTAGCCCATGTTTTTGACTGATTTGGGTGTTACCACAGCTCTCAGTGTAGACAATGTCTAAGGGCCTTACCCACGTATCTCCCCCCAGGCTTGATGACGATCGCACCCCTGCTGCGGGTCTCCTCCTCTGCCTGAGCCATGCTTTGCCTGGCCTTCTGGTAAGAGTCGTCCGTGGCACACACCGTGATCTTGTCCTGGATTCCACCCAGGCAGTCCAGCTGAATGCTCCCCTCACTGAGAAACACACAGGAGAAAGGGTTAAACAGACAGACCAACAGGTCAACTAAGTGACCCCCTACGCTTGCCACCACTGCAGGGAAAAAATAAAAATCTTATGTGAAACACTACTGCCTATAAAGACGAGTGAGGAAGTACATTCTGTAAACGTTTTATGCCCAACACTCCTAACTGGGTTAATATTCATGACATACCACTGTCTTGAGGGCATTATAACTTGATTCTCTATTCAACAGTGGTTTCCCACATTAACAAACCAACGTTGCATTAAATCATAATCTTTCCTGGTTTTGACTTTGTTTCCTCCTTTAATTCTTCCTAACTTTGATGGTTTGGAAGAGGATGAAATAAAGTTGGCAGCTCTGCCTCTGGTTTATATTGGAATTAGGGGCTCATAAGCATCCAGGGTGATCTCCAGCCAAACACGTCTCATTAGAAATGGTTGAGGACATGATAGGTGTTAAAACAGTAGACAGTCAGAGCCGGGACTTAGTTCCTCTCGTCAATACGCAAACATCTGACCCAATTCAATACATTTGCACAACATTGTTATTCGATCAGACTCCAGAGGCAGATAGAACTCTCCTAAAAACACATTTCAGGACATTCCTAATCCAGTTCAGCTCTTAACCATGTTAACAAACTCCTCCGCATGGGGCCATGGTACAGAAGCTTCAATCCAAAACAGAACTTTAAAGGGTATTTATATGTATATAAAAATGCGTGAATGAGTGATGAATTTGTGCATGTGTTATATGTCAAAGAGGGGATGAGGCCAGCCCATGTCCAATTCCTGTGGTCTCTCACCTGGTGATGTACTGCTGGATGCAGTCAAAGCTGCCCTGTGGGTTGTCTCTACCCACATTGGACAAGTAGAAAGTAAACAGTCGCAGCTCATTCGGATTTTCCGACCACGGTATTGAGATTTTCTGTGGACAGAGGAAAATAAATCAAATGGTTATCATTCTTCCCTGCGAGTGCATTTAATGATAAATATAGGAAAGGTCATCCATAATCTGTTACATTCAAATCATCCACCAGCTTGTGTGACAGGTTTAGAGAATAAATCTTACAGCATTGTTTGCCGACTGTCTCACTGCCCTCCATACAGTAAAACCACTTATGAGCAATCACGTGTACTGGTGTGGAGTACAGTAGGTCTCCAATAGGGGAACCATATCAGCAAAGCGCTAAATGCTGGTTGAACCACTAAGCATGCCCCAGGCCCATCTGGTGTTCTGACATGTTCAGTGAATAAAGTCAAAGCATTACTTGGCCCCTGGGTGACCTCTTCAGATACAGTAAACCCACTCACCACCCAGTTACATATGAGCAACACAGGTAACTGACAAAATAAAAGGAAACACTTTAGGAAGACCTCTTCCCATGAGACTGACCAGGTGAAAGCTATGATCCCATAGATGTCACATGGTAAATCTAAGGCTGTCCGACTAAAAAGAATTGGTCGACCAAGAGCAGTGTGCTCTTTCAACCAATCGTCTGGTCGAAAATTTAGAACCAGTATTTTTCCATATATAGACATGATTTAATCAAATCAACTATATGTAGGCTACTGAGCTTGTCTGATGTTTTAAGCACGCTGTGAATAAATAACTAAGAATTCATTTATTTTTTACCTTTATTTAACTAGGCAAGCCCGTTAAGAACAAATTCTTATTTTCAATGACGGCCTTGGAACAGTGGGTTAACTGCCATGTTCAGGGGCAGAACGACAGATTTTTACCATGTCAGCTCGGGGATTCGATCTTGCAACCTTCCGGTTACAATGCGCTAACCACTAGGGTACTTGCCACCCCAACAGTGAGCCTGAGATCAAACTAGCCTAACCAAAAGAAGGGGGGAAAAATGGTTCCCAAACCCCCCCCCCCCCCCCCCGCTGCTGCCGGCCTTCGCAGATTCTGCCATTTTGCTCTAGAAGTTGACGGTAATAGGCTACACCAAGGGTCGGCAACCTTTTCCATTAGGAGTGCTAATTTATCTTAGCATTTCTACCGATCTGCGTGACAGTTATGATTTTCATATGTGCATTATCATGGAACAGTTTAATTTATTTTACAATAAAGTCCTCCAATCTCAAAAGCATTGTCATGTGGATGAGATTAATATATTTTTTAAATATACAAATCTAAAAGTAACTATTGCCATGGCCAACTATGTAAAAATACCCACATAAAGCCAACAAATTAAAAAAAAACATAGCATAATAAAGCATATTGGCTACACATGGCCTGTCTGCTAGGAAATTGAAACATTGTATCAACTTGGTACAGCTGGAAACTTGCAACATTGTAGAAAATATTCTGGACCCTCAGTTTCCCTTGCTAGTGAGCTCCGGGCAGACACAGCTGTAGGCTATTTGCACATGGGATAAGAAGTAATTAGGCATTTTATGAAGTTTCCACTGAATCAGAGCATGACATTTTCCCTTTCACACAGTGGTTATTGAAAGGGAGAGGCGCTACATTGATGAACTACTGTCATTCTCTAGGGATGTAAAAAACAGACTGTTTACATGCTGTTTGATGTGAAGGAAAAAGTGCCACAACTCATTAGGTGGTTGTGAGTTAAGACAATCAGTAACACTATCAGATCCTCAAAAAAGGCCACATTTATAAGCCTACATTTGCAGACTAGGTAGCCTAGGCCTCTGGGCATAAAATGTACCTTTTGCTCCACCAGCAGGTAGATATAAAAATATACCAACTACTCAGATTTTTATCAACCAAAATATTTTTCCGCCACCAAAATTACACCAACAAAAGAAAAAGAACAGATGAGCATGCTTTGTAATGTTACTAAAACAAATGTTTTACCAGTAAGTAGTAATGTGGTACATTGTTTAATTTCATTTTGTGATCCGTGTCTTAACCAAAATGTTACATATGACAAACATTTTTACCTGCCCCTTTAACGGCGGGAGGTTACAGTGGTAGCATGACTGGAGTCATGTTCGTGCCTGCTGTGAGATGAAGTCTGTCTAGTAGAAGCATAGAACAAAACAATGTAAATAGCCAAGATACACAAGGACCAAGTCATGTCTCACTTCAGACTTTGGTTTCAAGAAAATTAGACCCATTTATGCCTGTGCGCAGCTCTACTAAAAATGTATCTTTCACTCAGCTCTTTACGTGCGCACAGCCCCCGGCCAGGCAGTGTTGCAGCACTATATTGTAGCCTATTTGTAGTGCTTTGTGTGATTTACCAGCTATGAAACAAAAACGGCAGAAATACTTTAGAAACCGCTACTGCAGCATTTATTTTACTATAAATGTGATCATACTTCACTATTTTTATTCACAAATGTGCGTAATGCTCGGATTTTGGTGCCAAACAAACATCGTAGATTAGCAATTATGGGAATTAAGGTTAAATGCACTACAGGTGACATCCCCGCTCCTCCGTAATGGATTAGTACACCGAGACAGGTGTCAATCAAGACATGCCACAAAAAAGAAATTTCACAACTGAGACACTAAATACGATCGGTAGACCAACAGCCTAATCGACCAAATGGGGTCTGCCTAGGGCTGTTACGGTGACCATATTACCGCCACACTTGTGGTCAAGAGTCATGACCGCAGTCAAATTCATGCATAACCGCATGTGTTCACATGAGAACAGTGTTTTCACGCTAATTGATTGCATTATGGAACCGTCACGCTTATAACCTACTGCCGTGTGCGCACGGCTGCGCTTATAATGTGAAGAAATAGCCTTAGTTTATCAACTTTTTATAAAAACATTTTTAGGGGGTGATCAGCTTCAATATTGCAAAGTGTTGCTTCCATAAATGTAATTGTCTGCATAATTTCCACTCCCCCATACACACTTTTTTAATATAGATTTAAAAGCGTGGATATCTACTGATGCAGGAGCATGCTTTTGCGGCAGTCAATAGCCCGCTGGACTTCGGGAGACCTGCTCCCTGCCAGTTTCATTACAATACCTTTATTATTCCGCAAACCCTACCACCCCTCCCCATTTTGGAGTAAACTAATAAACAATAACACTTAGGCTTCTACCTTCAGTTTATACACAATAGTTATATTTACTTTAGTACTGGCCTTTCTCTCTGTAACAGTCAGTATATGGTGTGGCCACCAGCTGCATTGGAGTACTGCAGTGCATCTCCTCATGGACTACACCAGATTTGCCAGTTCTTGCTGTGAGACTTTACCCCACTCTTCCACCAAGGCACCTGCAAGTTCCCGGACATTTCTGGGGGGGGAAATTACACTGCCGCAGACCATGACAGACCCTCCACCTCGATCCCGCTCCGGAGTACAAACACGAATCCGACCATCACCCCTGGTGAGACAAAACCGCGACTCATCAGTGAAGAGCACTTTTTGCCAATCCTGTCTGGTCCAGCGACGGTGTGTTTGTGCCCATAAACAACATTGTCTGGTGAGGACCTGCCTTACAACAGGCCTACAAGCCCTCAGTCCAGCCTCTCTCAACCTATTGCACACAGTCTGAGCACTGATGGAGGGATTGTGCGTTCCTGGTGTAACTCGGGCAGTTGTTGCCATCCTGTACCTGTCCCGCAGGTGTGATGTTTGGATGTACCGATCCTGTGCTGGTGTTGTTACACGTGTTCTGCCACTGCGAGGATGATCAGCTGTCCGTTCGGTCTCACAGTACAGACATTGCAATGTATTGCCCTGGCCACATCTGCAGTCCTCATGCCTCCGGCACGTTCTCGCAGATGAGCAGGGCATCTGTGTTTTTCAGAGTCAGTAGAAAGGCCTCTTTAGTGTCCTAAGTTTATAACTGTGACCTTAATTGCCTTCCACCTGTAAGCTGTTAGTGTCTTAACTACCATTCCACAGGTGCATGTTCATTAATTGTTTATGGTTCATTGAACACGCATGGGGAAACAGTGTTTAAACCCTTTACAATGAAGATCTATGGATTTGGATTTTTTACGAACTCTCTTTGAAAGACAGGGTCAATTCATAAACCATGTGCCAAGGAATCAGTACATTGAAAATCTCAACTATTTTGCAATTTATATGGCACAGCTGTCAATTTTTTGGTCCTTACATGAAACTGGTATATTTTTATTCATCACAATTTTCTTTAACCATTTTTTGTCTTTAATGCAGGGCCGACAGCCAAGCTCCTTACTTTTCCCCCTTCTACTTGCCACTTCCATTTTTGTGGTAATGCTGCTAGTTGGTTGTAATTTTGGGTAGAGCAGACAATTCTATGTCTGTGTTAGCTGCATGTGTCATAACGCCAGCAGTCCTTTTTTTTGTCAATTTACAAAAATTACACCTTTAAAACATTTTATTTATTTATTTCAATTACTATGAGTTTAACCACTATTTGTTGTATTATTTGTTCTGTCTTTTCAGGTGGATTAAACTGAAATTGCAACCGAATTTCTATGGCTTGTTAAAAAAAATTAAAAAAAATTCAAATAACCTGTTGTAATCTGAATAAAGGGACAAAGACCATTCTTGAAAATGGGGTGAGACATTCTTACTAATTTACTAGAGAACCATTTTGGATTTAATGGTAACTTTTGTATGGCTGATGCCTTTAGTGAGAGGTCTAATGCTGTAATATTTAACATTAAGCTAATCATTCTGATCGGTTGCATCTGCCTCATTGCTTTTAAAAGTTGTAGTTGATGCGATTGGTTGTATTAATTTAGGATCTATTGCATCCCACAACTGTCCCAGCATATGTTTGGAACATACATTCTTTGCACTGAAGGACATATCGGTCAACTTTGGTACTATGGGGGATAGTAGACAGACTTGTGCTTTTGCTGTTTGTTAGGCTTACTCATCTTGTTGGCTGACTAAAAGTAGGCCAAACATGGACAGTTTTAACATCTTCAATACAAGCCTGGGAATTCGATAAGAGGGACACACGCAGTTGGGTCCCCCATGTGTTGGTCTTTACTTGTAGCCTACTTAGCTGTGAGAAGGACCCAGATCACGTGACAGGTATTTGCTATAAGAATGGAGATCTGAGAAAGCCATGTGAGTCAGAGGTGCTTTCAGAACACGGCAGCCGGGAATTATAATTATATTCAGCCCAAGGGCACAACGGCCACAAAAGGCATGGATTTTTTAAAAAGGGGCATTACGGCTACACAAGGGGGATGCTGTGGGAAAATGTGAGACCTGGTGAGAATATTATGAAGAACTTGTCAAATTGTGAATGAGAGAGAGAGAGACTGATGAAATGTGTGCAGCCTGCTCATGCCTTCCATGCAAAAAAATGTGATCATTAGTCACATCATGCAGCCTTAGAAGATATATTTAAAAAAAAAATCAATACATATAGCCCAATGTTGGCATAAATAACACTAAATTAAGCATATAGGAGTAGCTTTTTCTTTGTTAACCACTCAACACAATAGCCGCATGTGCGCACTTCCTTAGAAATCATTTAGAGAAAATATCCTTTCTATTGTATTTCAGCCATGTTCAATTGTATTCTGACTATAAAATAATGCCACTGAATTCTAAGCCAATCTTGTGTGCTAAATGAACTAGTGTAGCCCACTTCCATATCAGGGCCTAACATAAGGACACCTGTGTTTGCTATTCTGTTCTTCTGAAATAGACTACATTTTCTTCATGTTTCTTTAGACCTGTCTAAAATAAAATGGATTTATTGCGGTGTAAGCTATATTAAATGGATGTAAATGTTTTAAAAATGGATGTTCCAAAAGGTCTGCATCAATGGCTTGTAGGCTGTGTGTGGAAACCAGGAGATGCTAAAAGTGTTAAACGGTCAATTACCGTGAGACCGGCAGTTATTTGCTTGACAATCACCGGCTGACAATTATGACCACGACAGCCTTAAGTCAGGCCTAGTCAAATCCACTTCAAATCAGTGTAGATGAAGGGGCGGAGACAGGGTTAAAGAAGGATTTTTAAACCTTGAGAAATTGATTGTGTACGTGTGTGCCATTCAGAGGGTGAATGGGCAAGACAAAAGATTTAAGTGCCTTTGAATGGGGTATGGTAGTAGGTGCCAGGCGCACCAGTTTGTTAAAGAACTGCAATGCTGCAGGGTTTTTCCACACTCAGTTTCCCCTGTGTATTAAGAACGGTCCACCATCCAAAGAACATCCAGCCAATGGCAGGCCAGTGGTTGAAAACGGGTCATTAATGAAAGAGGACAGAACGGTGACACGAATTGTGCAGCACAATAAATGGGCTACAGTCAACTGACAGTCCAGTACAACATTGGTGCCCAAGACCCATAAAATAACACAACTCATGGTACCTTGACATGAATGGCGTATGGCAGCCGACAACCTTACAGAGTTCCACTTCTTTCAGTAAAAAACCAGAAACTATGGTTGCAGTGGGCTAAGGAATGAAAACACTAGAGAATTGGAAAAACATTGCCTGGTCTGATGAATACCGGTTCCTTCTGTTTCACGCTGATTGGACGACTAGGGTATTGAGAAATCCATGAGAACATGTATCCATCATGCCGTGTGTTAGATGTGTTTTCATGGCACACATTGTGCCCCTTGGTAAGTGGAGCAATATTTGCGTGCCACAGGATAGCGGAACATCATTGCATCATAACAGCAGTGTATCCATCTGGGAATACATTTTTTCAGCAGGGTAACTTCCCCATGCCACAAGGCTAGGATTGTCCAGGAATGGTTCCATGAACATGACAGTGAATTCAGCTTACTGCAGTGGCCTGCCCAGTAACCAGATTGCAACCCAAATGAGCAGCTGTGGGATGAGATGGAACAAGCTATTCAGAGTAGAGATCCACTACCAGCCAACTGCGGAAACATTGGAGTCAACGTGGGCCAGCATGTGGAACGGTTGACACACTGTCGAGTCCATGCCCCGAAGAATTGTTGAGAGCAAAAGGGGGTTAACTCCACCTTAGGAAGGTGTTAATGTTTTGTACACTGTGTATATTTAAAGCGGGTGCTTCCACAAGTGTGGTTCTTAAGTTAATTAAGCAACTAACATCTCATAATTCTTATAGTCATGTATAAAAAATTCCCAGTTGCCCATTATTTTGGCTGCCATGGCTAGAAGAGATCTGGGACTTCGAAAGAGGGGTTTCAAAGGAGCATAGGGGATTTCAAATGTGTGTGTGTGTGTCTCACCAGATCACAACCCAATTGAACACTTATGGGATACTCTGGAGCAGCGCCTGAGACAGCGTTTTCCACCATCAACAAGACACCAAATGATAACATTTATCATGGAAGAATGATGTTGTATCCCTCTAGAGTTCCAGACACTTGTAGAATCTGTGCCACTGAAGCTGTGCTATTATTTTGGAAGTTGCCTGTATATGTACTACACAAACAAATGTACAGTATAGGTATGCGTGTCATTCAGGCCTGCATGGCGGCGGTGTGGGATGATGAGTAACAGGGTGAGGCTTCAAGCTAATACAGGGGTGCATAGCCGAGCTAGGTTAGCCCACAAGTCCCCACTGTTCCGTGCTGTAACATTCTTAGTAAATGCAAATACACAGCCAGCTAGACGCAACCCAAAGTCCCCCACCACACTTAGACATAATTTCTCTGCTGCTCCAACATTACAGGTGTTACTTCTAGGCAAACTTGGAAATGACTAGCGCCCAGCGCTGAGGCCCAAATGCATCTAAATGACAGGGGCCACAGACTTTTTTTAAAGAGGGAAAATTAATTTGTAAAATGCAAGCAGCAACAAGAATATTCCAATGTTCATTTAGACAGGTGTTGTTGAGCTGTCAGAGTTCAGTATCTAGGACACAAACACCACAATCTTAGAGAAACTGTGAGCAGGCTAAACTGGCATTAACCTAGAGTCCATGTCCACACCCCCATGGAAATCGAATTAGCATAAGCAAATATCTGTTTAAATCTAGAGATGTTTTTTTGCATGGGCTGAGTCTCAAATCGACCGCATCCACCGATGTCAGCCTTCCGCATCTGCAGTGGAAGGTGGCAGAGCTACAGTGGTGTCAGACCAGGAGACATCCCGAAAATCGGCTCGTCACCAAAACATTCTTTAGCTTCCAAAACGGTTTGGCCGACAAACTAATAGGACTCAAACACTACGAACTCCACAAGACTCGTCTGAAGTTGGTACCACCACCTGTCTGAAGCTTCCTAACAGTTTGGGCTACACACTAATATGACACCACCATCGAAAGGTAAGATTCTCAAACACAGTTTTCTCTAGGATGCCCACAAGCCTCGTCTGAAGGTAGCTCGGTACAAGTTAAAACAAATAATGGAAGTATATACAGAAGTACTAGTGTAAAAAAAAAAATCCCTCTGATATAGGAGACACCCTTCAAAACATACTTCCTTTTTTATAGATATTTTGACCATCTATGAATATGCTTTTCTATGGGCTAATAGCAGTAAGGCCAAATTCAAACAAATCATTTTTATACTAAAATTCCAAATCAAAGAGGTAAATTATCCTTGGAATGACCATCTTAAAATAATTCCATATGTTAGTTTAGGGTGGGTTCGTAAATTCAAATCTGGAGTGCCAGAGTGTGCTCAGTGCGCTCTGGGCGTTCGTAAATTCAGAGCGTTTAGAGCGCACACTGGAGTAGGGTTGATCTGAGCTTTGACCCCTCAACAGCAGTCAAGTACCCAAGCCAACTGGCTAACGTTGACAAGCTTGATAGCTACTTCCAGACACAAAATGAGAGAACACCTCACTGACCATTTCACTTGCCCTAGCAGAGCTGGTTAGGCTGTTCAGGTTAACCAGACTGTGCAGCTTTAAATTGTATTATGCTTTTTTGCCCACGTTTACTGACACCGGCCATTTTTCAAATGGGTGGGGAGCGTTCGTAAATTAATCAGTTATTCTGCGAATTTCCAAACGCACCCTTAGTAGAAATCAGGCCCCTTAGACCTTAGTGGTGAATTAACAGACCCTCTCCTCCTACATAGGAACAGATAAATCAACTAATTTCCTAAATTTGATCCTGGACCTATGCCTGCTGGGGTAGAGGGTAGTTGGGTATGTGAGCTAGTCTGTCTTGTCTAACAGGAGAGCAGTGAGGCAGGGCAAGGGCTGTGTTGGGGTAGTTGGCTGGCTGACAGACCCCTAGTGGCTCCCTGCAGTGTTGGAGAGCAGTGATTCACTGCTCGGCTCTGTTTACCCAAGGTCCCAACACATGTGAAGCCTGCAGGTGGCCATCTATAAATAAACACTGTGTCCCCGCCTTCCTGGGAGCCAAGGGCTCGGTTATGTGAGATGCTGAGCCTCAGCTCCAGTACAACCCTGCCTTACATGCTCCACATGAAGACCTAGCCTTTCACAGTGCCGAGGTGTCAACGGATTGCCTTGTATGTTTATATGAAACTCAATGTCCAGTTGAGGTAGCCTGGATATTACATTAATCTTACATCACAAGAACAAAACAAATACAGGAAAACAGTTATGCTTCCTCACTCAAAGGTTCCGCTGAATGTTATCAACATTCACCACTTCCTGTTAACTGTGGTGACTCTGCATATGTGCACACCAGACACTTACATTGAAATGTTCCTCAGCTGTAGGAGTATGTTACCCTCACACACACACACAACGTATAATGAAAGTGTGTTTGTGTGTGTAACCCGAGATGACTAAGAGGCAACGGAACTCACGAAGGCAGAGGGGTGAGTCAGTCTGACAGTACAGGATGACAGAGCCAGGCCTGACTGTGGGATGACTATGACTTCACGTAACAGATGCCCTTTTCCCATTGCAGGCATGGGGCCAACCAAAAGTACTGCTGCAGTAATGGGCTACTGGCTGAGCATACTGGTAGTTATCCATGTACACTGGAACTTCACGTAGACATGTTACCATCAGGTGGTGACTGACAACCCTCTTTAAAAGCCTTGTTAATCCACAAAAACCATTGCCGCTCCATAAAACCACTGCATCTAGCCAAACCAGAAAGTTTGGAAGCAGCCTTCTCCTAGAGGAAATGCTAAGACAAAATTATGTATTACCAAAACATGGTGCAAGTATTCAAATGAAAAAATGGAAGCATGGAAAGAGGGGAAGTTCAACCTCAAAAAGCTGAATGAACGGCACACTCCAGTGTACCCTCTGCCCCAGACAGACACGGTCCCCCACCCTACCCCGCTACCATTTGAAAAGCAAGTGGATTTGAACCATTTTCAACCCCCTTCTCCCCTCTTATTTTACACGGTGTCCTGCAAACAAAGCCTCTTTTCAGGCCGGGGGGACTCGAGAGGACTGGCCCTTCACAGCAGCTCCTCTGGTCTCATCCTCAGCGCTATAATTAATGAAACTGCGGCGGGAGAGGCTGTGTAAAGCAGGGGGCCATCATCGCTGGCACATACCGGTCCTCACCAAATACAGCCAGACACACAGCCTGAGGAACACTGACACAAACAAACAGGATGTTTACCTTTCCTGGCTGTTCTTTGAGCTGGTTCTATTATGCCACCTTGACCCTGGAAGTGGCTGTGAATGAAAGCTTTGCCAATATGAATGTTAATGTTATGGGACTCACGGAGCAGCCGACATGATTTAGCAGCTTTCCCCCTCATTCCCCTCTCTCATTAGCGTTCCAGTGAACTCTGAAAAGGTTCACACCCAGAACCAGCCATAACTCATCACGGAAAAACACCGTCTTTTCTAACCCTCTGATCTCTCAAATTGATCGGACCAATTACTGATCCCTCCTCTCCCACTACAAGCATCTGAAATGAGCCAGGGAGGAAAGACAGGCATCTGATGGAGATATACCACAATAAGAAGAAATCAGCTACTCCTTCAAAACTCTCTAGCTTTATCAAATATTACAGACTGACGGTTAAAGACATTCAAGAGACAGAAGTTAAAGAACAATCCAATGGCCACAAACCTTTCTGTAACCACTCACTGGATTGCTAGGACCCACCTTCCTTCTCTACATGCTACTGTTCAGGCAGCCCACCTAGCTTATCTAGTCCTAAACAGTACTGATTAGACATAAGGCCTAGCTTATCCAAACCAATAAATTAGACACGTTAGCAAGATCTGAGGCACCGCTCCAGTTTAACTTCTGGAGACCTCTGACATGATAACAAATAGATTAATCTACACAGTAAACACCACAGGGTATAAGGCAAGACATGAACTGTTTGAAAAGTGTTACCTCCGACTTTGAGGCTGCTCCACTGTGACCCACATTAGTAAGCTTTCGTTTGGTGGAGAAACGTTGGACCAGCAGAGCTAAATGTCTGGAATGCATACAATGCTGCTTGTAATAAGAATGCAACAACGCTCACCTTAGTTTTTTTTCTATTTTAATGCTACTGCAGAATGTATGGGTGAATTGTACAGGCTATTGCTGCTAGAACTGGAAGAGTGATGGGCTGGTCTGGGTCCTTGTCTCTCAGATAGAAGCTTTCCTTTCCTGTCTGTCCACCCTGGGAGGGGAACCACTACTCCAGGGCTGCGAGTACAGCCGTGCTCTTCCTGCTCAGCGCAGCCACGCTAAAATTACAGGAAAATCTAATCCTGCCAGTCACCTGCAGACAACAAATACAGCTCACTGCAGCGACAGAGGCAATTTAGTCAGTGCCTGGTTATATACACACACACACACAGTCACTGAGTTAATCATTTTTTACCGATAGGAAAATGTAGTCGGTGGTGCAAACTCAACATATAATTTGAAGACAGTGATCCCAATTTCACTCAGACACATTCAAAATTAAAAAAGGTTTATAAAAACTACGAATGCACTTACCCCTTGGCTTCCAGTAAATCGGATCAGCGGTTGTGAAGACAGGCCCTGAGAGAGATGGACGAGGACAAATTAATACAGTCACATTGAAAAATGTGATCATACTGAACAAGTAAATGTAGTGGGTGAAACTTCATAAATCCTGCTTGGTGGGGAAATGTAGTGGACTGTTCAGTAAGGCCCATTCAAGTGAAAGGCACACTGAACAAAGCACTGTGCAATAGAGAAATCTAACCATCTTAAAAATTACCATCGTATTACCCTTGTTATGAATCTTCAAAAAGTCTAGGCATACAAAAAGAGTAATCTTGATAATCTAGCTAATGTCCTATGAACATTATGATAGAACTAATATGTCAAGCAGCAACAGGTGAGGAAGTAGTCCCTTTATTTCCCATGTGCATACTAACTCACAGTGGATCACTGTCAGCATGAGCTTTCAAAAATGTCATTTTTGGATGAGGGGTAACAACCGTCTGTATTTCACATCAAGCACTCAGATTAGTTTATTTTGGACCTGCCCCTGTGCAGTGGAAATTGCCTCGCAATGCCGCTCCAAACATTAAGGCCTTGCTATCGCTCAACCCATTAAACCATCCCTTTAGAGGGTGACAGGATTGAAATGCAAAGCAAGCAGCAGGCTATCAACTTCAATCAGCAGAGCTTCCTTCCTCCTTTTCATGTGTTCACCTACATAGACACACGAGCAGAGAGATACACAGGCAAATTCATCAGATAATCTGTACGCATAAAAGCAGCTTGCCAGTCATTTGTTTTTCATCACACAGGCTATTCATTACAACAGCCAGCCAATCAGTACAGTGTTCAAGGTGCTGACAATTTTCAAAATATTTTCAGCTGTTAGCAGCCCCTAGATGAGGCTGATAAATTAAGTTACGGGGTACAAACCCGGTCAATAAATCCTCTAGATTTTCGCAAAGCACACCCATAAAAATCAGATGAGCATAGCCTGATGACCATAGGCTTGGCCAGTATACCGAGGTATTTGGAAAAAGCCACGGGATGGTTTTGCAATACCGCCAAAACTATCTTTGATGTTTTTAAAATCTATTTGAATATTTGTAGCTACTTTAACACCTGCAGTCAACTTGTGCAATACATTAGGAGATAAAGAACATTGCGTTCTTCATTTCATCTGTCACATTATGTTCAGTAGCTAAACGCTAGTCCCCAGTCACTATGTTTACAAGCACACAATGACAAGATACCGGAGCCTTATGAGTCACACTGTTATGCAGCATGCGCCAGGTGATCTAATTACAGTATGGAATTCACAATTAAAATGTTTGCCAGCTAGATCTCTTATAAATATTACCTTTATGTTCTAAATGCTCTGCAGTTGTGCATTTGGTTTG
>NC_138300.1:23027500-23090000 GCF_965601325.2 Salmo salar
CCTTGGGAGCAATTTCCAAACGCCTGAAGGTACCACGTTCATCTGTACAAACAATAGTATGCAGGTATAAACACCATGGGACCACGCAGCCGTCATACCGCTCAGGAAGGAGAAGCGTTCTGTCTCCTAGAGTTGAACATACTTTGGTGAGAAAAGTGCAACTCAATCCCAGAACAACAAGGACCTTGTTAACCTCTTATGGCTAGGGGGCAGTATTTTCACGGCTGGATAAAAAACGTACCCGATTTAATCTGGTTACTAATCCTACCCAGTAACTACAATATGCATATACTTATTATATATGGATAGAAAACACCCTAAAGTTTCTAAAACTGTTTGAATGGTGTCTGAGTATAACAGAACTCAAATGGCAGGTCAAAACCTGAGAGATTCCTTTACAGGAAGTGGCCTGTCTGACCATTTCTTGAACTTCTTTGACATCTCTATCTTTTACAAAGGATCTCTGCTCTAACGTGACACTTCCTACGTCGTCCATGGGCGCTCAGAGCCCGGGAAAAAACAGAATGTCGTCATCCCAGCCCCAGGCTGAAACACATTATCGCCTTTCTCAAGTGGCTGATCAAGGGACTGTGGGATTAGGCGCGTGACCTGGCCGCCCCCGCCTTTGTGATTTTTTTCCTCTGTTTGCCGAAAAGGAGATTCCCGGTCGGAATATTATCGCTTTTCTACGAGAATAAAATCAATTTTTATGCCATTTAACAGCGGTTGACATGCTTCGAAGTACGGTAATGGAATATTTAGAATTTTTTTGTCACGAATTGCGCCATGCGCGCGACCTTGATTTACCATTTTGGATAGTGTCTGGGACGCACGAACAAAATGCCCTTATTCGGATATAACGATGGATTATTTTGGACCAAACCAACATTTGTTATTGAAGTAGCAGTCCTGGGAGTGCATTCTGACGAAGACAACAAAAGGTAATCAAACTTTTATAATAGTAAATCTGATATTGGTGAGTGCTAAACTTGCCGGGTGTCTAAATAGCTAACCCGTGATGGCTGGGCTATGTACTTAGAATATTGCAAAATGTGCTTTCACCAAAAAGCCATTTTAAAATCGGACATATCGAGTGCATAGAGGAGTTCTGTATCTATAATTCTTAAAATAATTATGCTTTTTGTGAACGTTTATCGTGAGTAATTTAGTAAATTGTTAGCAAATTCCTCCGGAAGTTTGCGGGGGGGTATGCTAGTTCTGAACGTCACATGCTAATGTAAAAAGCTGTTTTTTGATATAAATATGAACTTGATTGAACAAAACACGCATGTATTGTATAACAATGTCCTAGGTGTGTCATCTGATGAAGATCAAAGGTTAGTGCTGCATTTAGCTGTCTTCTGGGTTTTTGTGACATATGCTAGCTTGAAAAATGGGTCTGATTATTTCTGGATTGGTACTCTGCTGACAATCTAATGTTTTGCTTTCGCTGTAAAGCCTTTTTGAAAATCGGACAGTGTGGTTAGATAAAGGAGAGTCTTGTCTTTAACCTGTTGGGTCTAGGGGGCAGCATTTGCACGTCTGGATAAAAAAAATTTACCCGATTTAATCTGGTTACTAATCCTACCCAGTAACTAGAATATGCATATACTTATTATATATGGATAGAAAACACTCTAAAGTTTCCAAAACTGTTTGAATGGTGTCTGTGAGTATAACAGAACTCATTTGGCAGGCAAAACCCTGAGACATTTTCTGACAGGAAGTGGATACCTGATGTGTTGTATTGACTTTAAACCTATCCCATTGAAAAACACAGGGGTTTAGGAATATTTTGGCACTTCCTATTGCTTCCACTAGATGTCACCAGCCTTTACAAAGTGTTTTGAGTCTTCTGGAGGGAGATCTGACCGAACAAGAGCCATGGAACGGTGATGTCCCATTAGACACCTGGCGCGCTACTTCATGTTGGGTACCCTCGTTCCAATACGTTATAAAAGAGTATGCATTCGTCCACCTTGAATATTATTCATGTTCTGGTTAAAAAAGGCCCTAATGATTTATGCTATACAACGTTTGACATGTTTGAACGAACGGAAATATATTTTTTCCCCTCGTTCATGACGAGAAGTCCGGCTGGCTTACATCATGTGCTAACGAGACGGAGATTTTTGGACATAAATGATGAGCTTTTTTGAACAAAACTACATTCGTTATGGACCTGTGATACCTGGAAGTGACATCTGATGAAGAGAATCAAAGGTAATGGATTATTTACATAGTATTTTCGATTTTAGATCTCCCCAACATGACGTCTAGTCTGTATCGCAACGCGTATTTTTCCGGGCGCAGTGCTCAGATTATTGCAAAGTGTGATTTCCCAGTAAGGTTATTTTTAAATCTGGCAAGTTGATTGCGTTCAAAAGATGTAAATCTATAATTCTTTAAATGACAATATAATATTTTACCAATGTTTTCTAATTTTAATTATTTAATTTGTGACGCTGACTTGACTGCCGGTTATTGGAGGGAAACGATTTCCTCAACATCAATGCCATAGTAAAACGCTGTTTTTGGATATAAATATCAACTTGATAGAACTAAAAATGCATGCATTGTCTAACATAATGTCCTAGGAGTGTCATCTGATGGAGATTGTAAAAGGTTAGTGCATCATTTTAGCTGGTTTTATGGTTTTGGTGACCCTGTCTTTGACTTGACAAAACATTACACACAACTCTTGTAAATGTACTGTCCTAACATACTCTAAATTTATGCTTTCGCCGTAAAACCTTTTTGAAATCGTAAAACGTGGTTAGATTAAGGAGATGTTTATCTTTCAAATGGTGTAACATAGTTGTATTTTTGAAAAATTTGAATTTTGACATTTATTTGGATTCAAATTTGCCGCTCTTGAAATGCACCTGCTGTTGATGGAGTGCACCACGGGTGGCACGCTAGCGTCCCACCTAGCCCCAAGAGGTTAAAATGCTGTGAAATAGTCATATGTTTGAAAAATTGAAGTTTTTGTATTTTTGAGCAATTTGTAATTCGCGCCACGCCTATCATTGGATATTGGAGCAGGTGTTCCGCTAGCGGAACGTCTAGATGTAAGGAGGTTAAGATGCTGGAGGAAACCGGTACAAAAGTATCTATAGCCACAGTAAAATGAGTCCTATATTGACATAACCTGAAAGGACACTCTGCAAGGAAGAAGCCCCTGCTCCAAAACCGCCATAAAAAAGCCAGACTACGGTTTGCCACTGCACATGGGTTCAAAGATTGCACTTTTTGGAGAAATGTCCTCTGGTCTGATGAAACCAAAAAATAGAACTGTTTGGCCATAATGACCATCATTATGTTTCGAGGAAAAAGGGGGAAGCTTGCAAGCCGAAGAACACCATCCCAACCGTGAAGCACAGGGGTGGCAGCATCATGTTGTGGGGGTGCTTTGCTGCAGGAGGGACTGGTGCACTTCACAAAATAGATGGCATCATGAGGAAGGGAAATCATGTGGATATATTGAAGCAACATCTCAAGACATCAGTCAGGAAGTTAAAGCTTGGTCGCAAATGGGTCTTCCAAACGGACAATGACCCCAAGCATACTTCCAAAGTTGTGGAAAAATGGCTTACGGACAACAAAGTCAAGGTATTGGAGAGTCCATCACAAAGCCCTGACCTCAATCCCATAGAAAATTTGTGGGCAGAACTGAATAAGCGTGTGCGAGCAAGGAGGCCTACAAACCTGACTCAGTTACACCAGCTCTGTCAGGAGGAATGGGCCAGAACTCACCCAACTTATTGTGGGACGCTTGTGGAAGGCTACCCGAAACGTCTGACCCAGGTTTAAATTGTTTAAGGCAATGCTACTAAATACTAATTGAGTGCAACTTCTGACCCACTGGGAATGTGATGAAAGAAATAAAAGCTGAAGTCTCTCCTATTATTCTGACATTTCACATTCTTAAAATAAAGTGGTGATCCTATCTGACCTAAGACAAAGTTTTTTTACTAGGATTAAATGTCAGGAATGAATGAAAAACTGAGTTTAAATGTGTTTGGCTAAGGCGTATGTAAACTTCTGACTTCAACTGTATATTCAACGTGCGGGACAAAATTGAGGTTATGATTAAGAAGTTGGAGCTCTTCTCTGTCTACATTAACACAGACAACACACAGGTCTTTCCATCATTGTATGATTTTTTGTGTGCAAATGAGCTCAAGCTTACGGACAATGTCAAATGTGATATAGCGAGCACCTGAGTGAGTCGGGTGCGCAATTACGCAGGTACCTTCCTGAAACGGATGACAAACAAATGGATTCGTTATCCCTTTCATGCCCTGCTTCCAGTCCAGTTACCGATATCTGAACAATTGAGCCTCAGAAATTGCAACAAGCAGTTCTGTGAAAATTGAATTTAAAAATCAGAAGCCACTGTCAGATTTCTGGAATGAGCTGTGCTCAGAGTATCCTGCCTTGGCAAATCGCGCTGTTAAAGACACCGATGCCCTTTGCAACCACGTACCTATTTGAGAGTGGATTCTCAGCCCTCACTAGAATGAAAACTAAATACAGGCACAGACTGTGTGGAAAATGATTGAAGACACTCTTCAATACAACATCGCAGAGTTGTGCATCCTTTCAAGCATACCCTTCATTAACCTGTGGCGAGTTATTCTCCATTTTTCAATGAACAAATACAGTTATATAAGATTATTATTTGTGCCCTGTTCCTATAAGAGCTCGTTGTCACTTCCCACGAGCCGGGTTGTGACAACCTCACACTCATTCTTATGTTTAATAAATGTATCGTATAGTGTGTGGCAAGCTTACAATGAAGGCAAAAAAAAAAACATTTGAGAACATGCTGATCCTGGTGCTAGAAAGAGTACGCAGCTGGATGTTTGCTGAAAGGGTACAGGAGTATAAAAAGTTTAGGAACCACCGCCTTGGTACTTGTTAGCATTTTTGGTAAGTGACATTTTTGGGGATTTGAATATTAATAATTTTTTCATAAATACCTGCAGTCAAATTGTGCACTAGGTAATAGATCATGCAGAACACGTTCATTTTGCCCGCTATATATTTTTTTTTATGATGAAGTTCATTATGAAGCCAACAGGTACTAGTTTCCCTAAAAAACAACAGTTTAAGGCAGTCATGCGTGTTTGTTTACAAAGAAGCAAAATTAGCAAAATGGGAGCTTTGTGAGGTGAGTCAAAAAATAATAGCGCCCCTTGTGTGCACTACCGGTAAAACCGTGTATACCCGGGATGGCACCGGCACGGTATGAAGGTATGGACATCTAGAATTTACCCAACCCTAGATCACAATGTACCCAACAGCACAGCCAAATTATAGCAAATGCATCATGACATAGGCAGACTAAACAAACCAACATCAGTTGTGTGAATAGGCATGAGAAATACTTCAAAGGCTTAATAGAACAATAAACAAAAAGTTGATCAAACTAATGTTATGAGCAAAATAACTTAGGTAAACAAGTTGTACACAAACTTCCATCCATAGCATGTGGGGTTTTGGAGCCCCATCAGGGTAATCATCCGTTCAACCTACAACAAAGCCTGACCGTGTCCGAATGTGTGAGAGAAAAATAAGACTGAAGAACAAGTTCTCCCTTTCACCTTAGGTGAAGCTTTAAACCTATTACACAATGGTGTACACTGCTACTGCTAAAGAAGCCATGGTAGCAGCACAGCAGACAGCTGGGCACATGTCAGTGTATAGCCTACTCTATCCAAGTCAAGCAGACCTAGCCATAAACATATACCACTGAGGAAACTTTTGGTTGCATGAGACTTAAGAGCATAACATGATTTTCCTGATGGGAGACAAAGCACAAAAAATAATTCCACTAAGCAGTGCCAAGCTTCAATAAATTAGCCTGCCTATGTAATGAACAAAGGAACAATATTCGGAGGGAAAATGCTTGACGACAACTGACAAGCAAGAGGAAGTCCATCTGGTTTCCTTCCTCATTGACACGTCTGGAACTCACGTGAACCACAAAGCTAGGCTAGCCTGCCCAAAACAGCCTTTGGAAAGAGCAGGGTCGCGCTGCCACTGAGGGGATGCTGGCACTGCAGAACACTCAACCAATGACAGAGCCCTACAAAATGTGTTTTATTATGCATCTGTCCTATATCAGAGATATGATCAGTTAATTTTTGACATGCATTTATGCCCTTATTTTTGGCACGAATCTTTATCTATGTTTAAATGTAGAAAATAGGAAACCGGGAACCTTCAGACGAGTCTTGAGGCCCTAGAGCAAAACAGAACACCATCGTGTTCGTGAGAATCTCATCTTTCAATCGAGTGTAGTTTGTAGGCCAAACCGTTTGGACGCTACATCTGATTGTGCGAGAAGACCGATTTTCGGGATGTCTCATGGTTTAACAAACACCGCTCTAGCTCTGCCACCTTTCACCGCAGATGCGGCAATATCGGCGGATTGAGACGCAGCTTAAACAGATGCATTTTGATGTGGATTTTTTTAAATGTTAATTTGATTTTACACAGGGGCGTGACAATTGTAGTCTAAGGCTTAATGCAAGTGAGCACTAGCAAGAGACCATTGGTTAGCGATGTTTCTGTAGCGCTCCTGTGATGGCAGAGTTACACCTGCTTAATTTGGCACTTGTGACATAAAATTCTATTTGCAAAACAAATGGACACTGGATTTATGTCAATAGTCATGATATCATTCTGCCAGGTGGGCATAGGTTACTTTGAAGTTAAAAATGTAATTAAGAATGCTTTTGGGAAAGCCTTTCCATCTACCAGAAGGTTATCATTAGCATCGCTAACGGCTACACAAAGGTTTCAGAAAGTGGCTAGAAAATATGAATCACTGATGCCTTTTGTCATGGTTAAGTTCAATACATTTAGTTGATTTCCTACTAAGTTCCATACATTATTTTATATTGTCGAATTCTGTTTTAATGTCTGGATTCCGTGATTGGGTCCACGTTCTCCGTAATGCAGATTTTATAGGGCCCGACTGAACGCAGCCACAGAGCTCATTCACAGCAGCAGCTGAGAACATAGCACTTTGAACAGGGTAGCCCCTGGCATGCGTACTTTCCCATTAGTCATATAATTATGTTTTTTAGTGTTCTCAAATCATGGGTGACTTTTGACACATCAAAAAGGTAATATGTATGTGTTCAGGGCATAAAGACAACGCACAAGGAATGTATTAAAACCAACACTGGTGGTCAGATTTGAGTGAATGATTTGGAATGTGTGATTTAAAGTGCGAATTTAAATTTCACAAGTAACTGAATACCAAACAGTCAATGAAACATGCACTTCATATTTCTAACCAACAGAATAGAGATGTTCTGCAATACAACCCCTCCCTTTCCTGTGAAGAGCTCCCCTCTGGTTTTACCTCGACATGTGCTCAGTCCAACTAGCCAGCCAGACCTTTAATGGAGCCTGCACATTCAGTCCCCCCTGCAATGTAAAACAGAGCACTGAATTTAGCTCCCCCATCCCCCTCCACTGACAGAGTGCAACACTCAGCCTGTTCATTTGAATGGGCTGCTGACATGTCACTATTCTCTGGGACTGGAGCCCAGAATGTTCTACAGAGCTAACCTTAGGACAGAATGTGGCCCCTGACTAGGTCTGGGACGATAGCAGTATTGCAATACTCGTTAGTGTTGCGGCAAGGAAACAAAAAACAAAGCAGATTGAACTTCTTTAGGAAAAACAGCCCTAATGCTGGAAACAAAGATTACATGTGACTAGATTACATTTAATTTCCAAGCTATATCACACAATATTTTACATACAGCAGGTTTTAAAGGACCAAAGAGTTGCCTGCTTTGTGTTTTAATTTTTGCCATAGAAAAAAATATTGCAATACTGGTAAAGTCACATGCCTAATTCTGACCATGACTCAATGACAGGGTCATGGAAGTTCACACAATACCAGAGAATGGCCACCAGCTGGTGTCATGCAACAAAGTAAGAGACAAATCTGATTGAGTCTAGGCCCAAGATTTCTACTCTCTGGGGAGTACCTTTGTAAGACAAAGACTGACAACACAAGGCTAGAGCGATGGTGATCCTTCAACATTCACTTGTTGTTGGCAGTTTAATGAGTGGTTTGGACACTGGGAAGTTATTGACCTGCAGACTAGTTGGCAAAGTGTCAGCTGTCTGAGTCTCGTGTTAACTGCATGCGAAGAGAAGACATATGCACAGACCCATTCCTGCCAAAGTACAAAGTTTTCACTGGTGCTTTCCCCTTTTAACATTAGGGCTACATTCTATTTGGATTACAGTCCTGCAATAGAAGAGACAATAATAGTTAGTCTTAATCCCCATCCACATGAACCTGCCTGTAACAAGACTAGCCTATGACTAGAATGTCATGTGTCAGGGTCAGTAGGAGGGCTACTCCTAAAACATTGCAGGCCTCAATGTTCACCAAATAAACATCCCTATAGATAACAGTGCAGTGGTGTATTCCCCTCATCTCTCTGGGGAGATATTTGCACTACTATAAAACACTGGTTTAAAGTTTAAACTCAATGTAAAACACTCACAAATCAATGAGGGTCATTGTGTTGGCTTATTTGGAACCACGTCAAAGGGGTCTCAGTTCTTCGAAGCAAAAATTTACTAAGTTACATAAAACTGCTTAATGTATTAAACCACACAGGCATAAAAACAGCTTAAATTAATGATTGACAGAAGAGGCTGTTCCCACAGAGATATAATAATTGGACATTTTTTCCATGTACCAGTGACGTTTGAAAATAGTGACGACGTAATACCATTGTTCCACACTTGAAAACGAAATCAAAATACTACAAGGTTAGGCTAGTTTGCCCAGTTCCTCTACAGACAGCAGTTGCAATCAAATTCCGTAGAAAGAAAAATTCAGTCGGGAAAGTGAAGGTGACATTTCTATGAAGCTTCTACAAATGGCAGAAATTGGAACTTGAGATACATACACCTTACTAGAACTTTGAAAATCTCAATGCATTAAAAAGGAACTCTTGGCTAGGAGCTCCAGTTGTAGGTTGAAGTGGAGAAGACTATTCAAAATGCGACAGACACCACAGAGGACGCATTAAGGCAGGATTCTGTGTTTTTCAGGCAGAAAAGGACAAAAAAACATTAAAATTATTCTTATTGGAAATACTGCTCGGCGTCAGAGTTTGCTCCAAATCATGAATGTAAAAGGACTAATTTTGTGTTTCAGTTGCACTTCTCTGGGTCAGAAATCTCTTTGCTTTCGTCTTGACCAATCAAATTCCACCATTCATGAACAAGCTTTGATCACCATACAGCGCTCCGACTGATGTGTACACTTTTCTCTGGTACCTTTTCCCTGTGTTTCTCTCTGGTAGCAAGTTAAACTCAATGTTCAACAACTCATCATTCAACACAATAGTCAAGTCCAAGTGCATCACTAAGCTCGGGACCTTGGGACTGAACACATTCCTCTGCAACTGGATCCGAGACTTCTTGACAGGTTGCCGCCAGTGGTGAGGGTAGGCAACACCTCCGCAACACTGACTCTCAACACGGGGGCCCCTCAGGGGTGTGTGCTTATCAGCATAAGTCAAAGCAAATTACCCACATAATACCATCCAATTATGGGACATTAACTAACCTGTGACAAAGGAACTAAAAGTAATGACAGATGCTGTTATGAGGATCAGGATCCTCCTGAATTGTCCAGGACTCATCTGTGAGGTAAGAGGGCAGTGGAACAGTGCAGCTCCCCACGTGGGCCCAGGGCCTCAGACATGGTCTAAAGATCCAACAGCACCAGACCAGCAGGACAGGACATTATCTGGGGCAGCTCCCAACACTTAACTACTGGGTCATTTGTCCATGAGCTCTTTTACAATGCAATGACTAGACATGAGACGTAGCAAGAACGCAGGTTAGGTCTGCTCTGTACACATTGACACCAGGCCGTCCAGTATGACTAGCCCACGGGAGTCATATGGCTGTGGTTATGGTCTCGCTAGTGCCCCATTCGTTCTGTTCAAACTGGAGAGTCAGCATTCCTTAAATATCCATGGCACCAGGGCTGGCTGACCAACACGAAGCAACAAAATCCAGACCAGTCGCTGTTACTTCCCATAGGGTCGGAAACCTTCCCTGTATCATCCCAGATAGCATGAGACAAACTTTCAAAGTGCGTTCTTCGTCAAATAAGAAAATTACATGAGTTTCAGACAACGCAAAATATGGACTACTGTTTAACAAATGGGCAACAAGCAGTAAGAAAGTACATTCTATTTTGGCTTATTTCAACTGACGGATTGCACGATTGGGTGGAAACGTGTCTTTATGAGGCTGGAATACACCGTTTCCAGTGACAGCCAATCGAAGGCCTTCACCGGAGGCAACAAACGTGCATACTGAGTGAGGCAGCAGGTAGCCTAGTGGTTAGAGCGTTGGGCCAGTAACCAAAAGGTTGCTGGATCGAATCCCCGAGCTGACAAGGTAAAAATCTGTCATTCCGCCCACTGTACCCCGGTAGGTCGTCATGGTAAATAAGAATGTTCTTAACTGACTTGACTAGTTAAATTAAGGATAGAGGACAGCTCATTAAAGCTCAATCAGTCCCTTGTCTCTTGTGTCAAGGGGAAAAGTCAACCCAGAGCATTAACATCTCTCCTTGTGCCCACCAGCAAACTAAAAGGACTGAAAAGGCTCTCCAATGAAAGGATATGAGGCGTGTCTCCTCTGCTAGTTTGTGAAGCTACTTGTAGCAAACATCTCTGTAAGCTTACGAGCAAGACTGGATCACATGTGCGAAACATGTTTTTATTTAGCTTATCAATGAAAAACTGGTTAGAAATTATAAACTTCTCTTCATCCTTTTATCATACATAGAGCTCAATGCTGTGTAAGGAACATAATGTAAAAATGTGTTCTGCCTGCCAAGAATAACTTGGCCATTACCTCACCAATTGAAACCAAAAGGCTTTGGGCCAAAACATTGTCAATCATCCCACAGAGGGACACCAAAAGTTCAACTCCATTTCTATCCATTTTGCTGAAATAGCCTACTGTAGGTGCCATCTTGAAGGTTTTAGCATGATTTCATACACTGGTTGCTTTTCTAAAAAGGTTACTGCTTTAGTAACTGGAGGCATCTGGTGGCAAAATATACTTTGATGAAAACCAGCAGCCGGTTGAATAAACACTGCCTATCAAAAAACAAAAGACGGTACAGCAATAGAATGTTCTGAAAAGGTCTTGGACGGTATTCAATTCTGTACAACCTGCGCTTGTCTTACAATTGGGGGATATGTAAGGTAGAGAGAGGATGACTGCGACATAAAAGAGGCCAAGTTTTAACACTTTGCAGTCCATTTATATCAAAGCTTCGAAGGATAAAAAATAAATCGCATTAGGCCTTATTTTTCCTTGTGCGTTAGTCTCCAGATTGGCAATCCCCAGAATGGAGCTCGAGTTCACTCTGTACAACCACTCAGATGTACAAGCAGAGGAACGTGCTGACGTTGGCACTGCTCAAATCAGACATGGATAACAGTCTGCCATGCTACCTGAGGACTATTGCACAACGCTCTAAATGCTGTATAATAGGATTGGGAGGTATACCGTATTCCCGGGGTATTTGGAAAATAACAGGTTTTTCAATGCCGTTTAAACTATTTGCTTTTTTGTATTATAAAATTGAGTATTTGTATCTACTTTAATTAAATACCTGCAGTCAACTTGTGCAATACATTAGAAGATAAAGATCACATTCCTCACTTCATCGGTGACTACTTTTCTTTATGAAGCTTACCGGTAGTCCCGAGTCATGTGGTGTTTGTTTACAAGCACATAACTACGAGAGGTGATCTAGTATGGAATTCACAACTAAATATTTGCCAGCCATGTACCTTAACTATTAAGTTAACTGTCTAAAAGGTGCAAAATATGCACTGGTGTTGTTTTCAGTTTGCTAATTTAGTAGCTAGTTAGACATCTTGCTAAAGTGGTTAGTTTATCCAAAATCAGTGTCTGCTTGGTAACAGAGAATCCGCTCCTAGATCAAGAGCCGTGCTGTCTGTTTTGAGCGAGTAGCAAACTGAGTAGCATTTAAGTTACTTGTACAGTTTAGGTCAGAGACTGTATAAAATGTTTGCAATGTGCTTGTTCGCATTCTCTGATTTTACATGTAGTTGTTAGCATTGCTAACTTCCGGATTACAGAGCCTCAGTGAGGTTTAAAAACAGTGCCCCTTGTTAGGGTTGGTCGGTATACCGGTGTATATGGAAATACCATTTAAACTAGTTCAATACATTTTTATATTTGTAGCTACTTTTAAGTAAATACCTTCCCTCAACTTGTGCAATACGTTTGCCAATATAATCCTCCAACCACCGGCTTCTAGGGCATTATCACTTAAATAGCACAACAGGAAAAAGCAGGAGCAGGGATTCCAGCTGTGTATTGACAGGGGTCCCTTTTTATATTGAAAGCCAACAGTGTTTCTTGCTTCAAGAGTGATGAAGGATATACAACTATAGTTTTACCTCACAGAAAATGCATTAGAGCAACACATTTAACTGTTATCAGATGACAACAGTAGTGCAACGCTATTTGGCTGGTAGCCACAGATAAATGAGCTTACTATGAAAAAGCAACAAAAAAAGCACAGCCATCATATTTGTAATGTTTATCATAGAAAGATTGCAGCCAGCTACATTTCATTTCATGTTTTGCTTAAAGTTACGCTTGCATTTTATCTGAGAAAAGTAGTTAGAGTGCTGTCTGCTGATAGATGAGAATTCGCAAACGGCATTCTGAGTGCTTAAGTGCAACTGAAGCGCAAAAGTCTGATGCCGAGCAGAAATTACAATAAGCATTTTAAATCTGCGTTTATAAAAACGCAACTAGATATTTTATGCATTCTTTTTATCCTGCGTGAAAACCGCAAGCCCTAAGTTTAACTTGCAAGTACATGGCTGAATTAAAGTGATGGGGCATAATATGTTAGCTTTCTGCCGTGTTTGAGAAGTCAAAGCCCATTGGATGAGTTGTGTACAGCTGCCGCTATCTTCATTTCCTTACATTTCTTCTCCTCTCCGTTCTCGGCCTGTTGCCCTAGCGACGCCAGACTCCACACAGACAGCGTGAAGTCTACACATTCTGTTCGAGCCAGTACTAGTCTTCCTTCAGACAAGCAATTGTCAAAACTGTTCATTTGCACAATGTTTCTCATTCACATTGCTTGTCAACGTCCCAACTCACCAAAAATTACATTTGGTTGCTCCTACCTATACATGCATAACTTTATGGAGCGGGATTGCCTGTCTCGGCAATTCATTTATTTTCATTTGCGCTAGTTAGCATATTTAGCTAGCAGCCTCCATTGAAGATGCACTAATACTTGTGCTAATTTTGTTAGCATTCTGGTAATAAGGCCATTTTTTGGCACCGCCTTGTGTTCATTGCCGGTGTAATCAAATATCCTGGTATGGCACAAGGTCAGTAAGACAATCTGGATACCGCCCAAGCCTACTGTATAATACCATTCTCAGAGGAGGACTAGACTTAGAAAAGGAAATAATTTATTATTGGATGGTGAAACAGGATGTGTTAACCTCTATGGGCTAGGTGGGACGCTTGCGTCCCACCTACTCAACAGCCAGTTGAATCCTGTGGCGCGTTATTCAAATACCTTAGATATGCTATTAGTCATATTTTTGAAAAATTGAAGTATTTTACACCATTTTAAAGATAAGACTCTCGGTAATCTAACCACACTGTCCGATTTCAAAAAGGCTTTACAACGAAAGCAAAACATTAGATTATGTCAGCAGAGTACCCAGCCAGAAATAATCAGACACCCATTTTTCAAGCTAGCATATAATGTCACATAAACCCATCCGTGTCAATACTGCTATATACCATCTCATAGGTTTTCCTCCTGGTCAACATGGGGCCAGAGGCCTAAATGAACTGGCAGTGCTTAACTCTATTCCATCTACAACCAATATTTAATTTCACAAAGCAAGAAAAGATGAGTCATTCTGCTGTGTGTTTGGAATAGACAGAAGTCCTCAGACAGAGGAAAAACAGGACCAGCCAGTCCTTGTGAACACACTTCACAGCTGTTTTTTTAATTTAACTAGGCAAGTCAGTTAACCTGTTGGGTCTAGGGGGCAGCATTTGCACGTCTGGATAAAAAAAATGTACCCGATTTAATCTGGTTACTAATCCTACCCAGTAACTAGAATATGCATATACTTATTATATATGGATAGAAAACACTCTAAAGTTTCCAAAACTGTTTGAATGGTGTCTGTGAGTATAACAGAACTCATTTGGCAGGCAAAACCCTGAGACATTTTCTGACAGGAAGTGGATACCTGATGTGTTGTATTGACTTTAAACCTATCCCATTGAAAAACACAGGGGTTTAGGAATATTTTGGCACTTCCTATTGCTTCCACTAGATGTCACCAGCCTTTACAAAGTGTTTTGAGTCTTCTGGAGGGAGATCTGACCGAACAAGAGCCATGGAACGGTGATGTCCCATTAGACACCTGGCGCGCTACTTCATGTTGGGTACCCTCGTTCCAATACGTTATAAAAGGCTATGCATTCGTCCACCTTGAATATTATTCATGTTCTGGTTAAAAAAGGCCCTAATGATTTATGCTATACAACGTTTGACATGTTTGAACGAACGGAAATATATTTTTTCCCCTCGTTCATGACGAGAAGTCCGGCTGGCTTACATCATGTGCTAACGAGACGGAGATTTTTGGACATAAATGATGAGCTTTTTTGAACAAAACTACATTCGTTATGGACCTGTGATACCTGGAAGTGACATCTGATGAAGAGAATCAAAGGTAATGGATTATTTACATAGTATTTTCGATTTTAGATCTCCCCAACATGACGTCTAGTCTGTATCGCAACGCGTATTTTTCTGGGCACAGTGCTCAGATTATTGCAAAGTGTGATTTCCCAGTAAGGTTATTTTTAAATCTGGCAAGTTGATTGCGTTCAAAAGATGTAAATCTATAATTCTTTAAATGACAATATAATATTTTACCAATGTTTTCTAATTTTAATTATTTAATTTGTGACGCTGACTTGACTGCCGGTTATTGGAGGGAAACGATTTCCTCAACATCAATGCCATAGTAAAACGCTGTTTTTGTATATAAATATGAACTTGATAGAACTAAAAATGCATGCATTGTCTAACATAATGTCCTAGGAGTGTCATCTGATGGAGATTGTAAAAGGTTAGTGCATCATTTTAGCTGGTTTTATGGTTTTGGTGACCCTGTCTTTGACTTGACAAAACATTACACACAACTCTTGTAAATGTACTGTCCTAACATACTCTAAATTTATGCTTTCGCCGTAAAACCTTTTTGAAATCGTAAAACGTGGTTAGATTAAGGAGATGTTTATCTTTCAAATGGTGTAACATAGTTGTATTTTTGAAAAATTTGAATTTTGACATTTATTTGGATTCAAATTTGCCGCTCTTGAAATGCACCTGCTGTTGATGGAGTGCACCACAGGTGGCACGCTAGCGTCCCACCTAGCCCCAAGAGGTTAAGAACAAATTCTTATTTACAATGACGGCGTACATCGGCCAAACCCGGACGACGCTGGGCCAATTGTGCGCTGCCCTACGGGACTCCCAATCACAGCGGTTGTGATACAGCCTGGAATCAAAAGAGGGTGTCTGTAGTGACAGTGCTTTAGACCGCTGCACCACTCGGGAGTCCTGGAGCACAAGGCATTGTCATCTTAGCTTCCCTCCCTTCTTTGCAGTGTCTGAGCTTTCTCAAGCTGTATCTTACTTTGTCTGTGGCCAGCTGACTACAGGGCTGAGGGAAAACACCCTCTTAATGATGCAGGATTTACCTTTACACCACAGAGTCAGCTTCTAAAACACTGTGCACATTACTCAGAGGGGTCAAAAGGGTATCAATGGCTCCCTCAGATGTAAACGCTGTCGAGCTAGGCCAACCTGTCACTTAAGGCATCGGCATGCTTTAGTTTGGCTAGCAGAAGACACGAACGAGTGTGCTTGCATACTCATTTAAGACGTTTGATTAAAAAACATTTTAAAGTAGATAAACGCAACAAACAGAACCGGCCCTTTTTCAGGACCCTATCTTTCAAAAATAACTCATAAAAATCCAAATAACTTCAGAGCTTCATCTTAAAGGGTTTAAACAATGTTTCCCATGCTTGTTCAATGAACCATAAACAATTAATGAACATGCACCTGTGGAACGGTCGTTAAGACACTAACAGCTTACAGATGGAAGGCAATTAAGGTCACAGTTATGAAACCTTAGGACACTAAAGAGGCCTTTCTACTGACTCTGAAAAACACCAAAAGAGATATGCCCAGGGTCCCTGCTCATCTGTGTGAATGTGCCTTAGGCATGCTGCAAGGAGGCATGGGGACTGCAGATGTGGCCAAGGCAATAAATTGCAATGTCCGTACTGTGAGATGCCTTAGACAGCGCTACAGGGAGACAACACGGAGAGCTGATGGTCCTCGCAGTGGCAGACCACGTGTAACACCTGCACAGGATTAGTACATCTGAACATCACACCTGCGGGACAAGTACAGGATGTCAACAACAACTGCACGAGTTACACCAGGAACGTACAATCCCGCCATCAGTGCTCAGACTGTCCGCAATAGGCTGAGAAAGGCTGGACTGAGGGCTTGTAGGTCTGTTGTAAGGCAGGTCCTCACCAGTCATCACCGGCAACAATGTCACCTATGGGCACAAACCCACCGTCGCTGGACCAGACAAGACTGACAAAAAGTGCTCTTCACTGACGAGTTGCGGTTGTGTCTCACCAGGGGTGATGGTCAGATTCGCGTTCATCGAAGGAATGAGTGTTAGACCGAGGCCTGTACTCTGGATGCCTGATTGATTTGGAGGTGAAGGGTCCGTCGTGGTCTGGGGGCGGTGTGTCACAGCGTCATCGGACTGAGCTTGTTGTCATTGCAGGCAATCTCAACGCTGTGCGTTACAGGGAAAGACATCCTCCTCCCTCATGTGGTACCCTTCCTGCAGGCTCATCCTGACATGACGCTCCAGCATGACAATGCCACCAGCCATACTGCTCGTTCTGTGCGTGATTTCCTGCAAGACAGGAATGTCAGTGTTCTGCCATGGCCAGCGAAGAGCTCGGATCTCAATCCCATTGAGCACGTCTGGGACCTGTTGGATTGGAGGGTGAGGGCTAGGGCCACTCCCCCCAGAAATGTCCGGGAACTTGCAGGTGCCTTGGTGGAAGAGTGGGGTAACATCTCACAGCAAGAACTGGCAAATCTGGTGCAGTCCATGAGGAGATGCAGTACTTAATGCAGCTGGTAGCCACACCATATACTGACTTACTTTTGAATTTGACCCCCCCCTCGTTCAGGGACACATTCCATTTCTGTTAGTCACATGTCTATGTAACTTGTTCATTTTATGTCTCAGTTGTTGAATCTTATGCTCATAGAAATATTTACACATGTTAAGTTTGCTGAAAATAAATGCAGTTGACAGTGAGGACATTTCTTTTTTTTGCTGAGTTCAGTAGTGTCTGTCCATTTTGAGACGCTGTAGCCAAAAGAGTCAGAAATAACCTAAGATAAGAAATCTGTCATTAATTGAAGTTTTTGCCAAACTGTCATAACAATGACAAATTATATGCACAAACTCTTCCGAACTGTTTCGTCTGGGAAGCCTTTGTGGTGTAATACCAGTGAATATAGGATGAGGTTTATATTATTACATACTGACATAGCTTAAAAGGATAGTTCACCCAAACTACAAACGACAGCAATCCATGCTTTGGTTTCCCTGGCACCTTCTCCAAAAGCATTTGCCCAAATCCCATATATAGCACAAACCATATTGAAGTCATGACACCGACATTAGCATTTCTCACACATCATGTTCAGACCTAGAAGTGACTGTTGCGACTCAAATGTTAGATAATTTGGACAATGCTAATATCGGTCCCATGATTTGAATGTGAAACAAATGCTAAAACTTTTGCATTTGGAAGAAGAGCAAGGGAAATAAAACCAATGCATTTATTGCTTTCATACCTTGTACATAGACTACTTACAGGATAAGGAAACCAATATGTCATTGTGTAATTTGGGTGAATATCCCTTTAAGGGATTACTCGGCATGTCGGTACAGGAGGACTTGTAGGTGCCTTGCTCAAGGGTACAGACAGATGTTTCACCTAGCGGGCTCTGGGATTCGAACAAGCAACCTTTGGATTAAATGGCCCAACGCTCTTAACCGCTACGAGATACATTTCAAAACTTATTTCCCTCAGCAGTGGACAATGGAGCCTTGGGATGAAAGGCATAAAAAAGTGCCACTATTCATCAACTACAAGGCTGTATCCTCTGAAATCAGCAACAAGCTCAGGCAGGGTAATAAAAGAGAAAAGCTATCCCGCATCGCCACAGATCACAGCAGTCCAATCCCTCCAGTTTAGCTACCGCACATTTCTACCAGCATGTTAAATGTGCAACCAGAGGGAAAAACTCTAGACCACCTTTACTCCACACAGACGCGTACAAAGCTCTCTCAGTTTGGCAATTCTGACCATAATTCTGTCCTCCCGATTCCTGCTTACAAGCAAAAATTAAAGCAGGAAGCACCAGAGCGTCGGTCCTTAAAAATAAGTGGTCCGATGAAGCAGATGCTAAGCTACAGGATTGTTTTGCTAGCAGACTGGAATATGTTCTGGGATTCTTCTGTACACCACATCAGTCACTGGGTTCATCAATAAGGGCATCGATGACATCGTCCCCAGTGACTGTACATACATACCCCAACCAGAAGCCATGGATTACAGGCAACATCTGCACTGAGCTAAAAGCTAAAGCTGCCGCTTTCAATGAGCGGGACTCTAACCCATAAGCTTGTAAGAAATCCAGCTATGCGCTCCGACGAACCACCAAACAGGCAAAGCGTCAATACAGGACTAGGATTGAATCCTACTACACCGACTACGACGCTCATTGGATGTGGCAGGGATATTGCAAACTATTACGGACTACAAAGGGAAGCACAGCCGCAAGCTGCCCAGTGACACAAGCTAAATCACTTCTATGCTCACGTCGAGGCAAGTAACACTGAAACATGCATGAGAGCAACAGCTGTTCCGGACAACTGTGATCATGCGCTCCGCAGCCGATGTGAGTAAAACCTTTAACCTGTTGGGGCTAGGGGGCAGTATTTTCACGGCTGGATAAAAAAACGTACCCGATTTAATCTGGTTACTAATCCTACCCAGTAACTAGAATATGCATATACTTATTATATATGGATAGAAAACACCCTAAAGTTTCTAAAACTGTTTGAATGGTGTCTGTGAGTATAACAGAACTCATTTGGCAGGCAAAACCCTGAGACAGATTCTGACAGGAAGTGGATACCTGATGTGTTGAATTACCTTTAAGCCTATGCCATTGAAAAACACAGGGGCTGATTAATGTTTTGGCACTTCCTATTGCTTCCACTAGATGTCACCAGCCTTTACAAAGTGTTTTGAGTCTTTTACTGTGAGATCTGACCGAACAAGAGCCATGGAACGGTGATGGCCGATTAGACTCTGGCGCGCGAGTTCATGTTGGGTACCCTCGTTCCAATACGTTTTAAAAGAGAATGCATTCGTCCACCTTGAATATTATTCATGTTCTGGTTAAAAAAGGCCCTAATGATTTATGCTATACAACGTTTGACATGTTTGAACGAACGTAAATATATTTTTTCCCCTCGTTCATGAAGTGAAGTCCGGCGGGCTTAGATCATGTGCTAACAACACAGAGCTTTTTGGACATAAATTATGAGCTTTTTTGAACAAAACTACATTCGTTATGGACCTGGGATTCCTGGAAGTGACATCTGACGAGAATCAAAGGTAATGGATTATTTACATAGTATTTTCGATTTTAGATCTCTCCAACATGGCGGTCAGTCTGTATCGCAAAGCGTATTTTTCTGGGCGCAGTGCTCAGATTATTGCAAAGTGTGATTTCCCAGTAAGGTTATTTTTAAATCTGGCAAGTCGATTGCGTTCAAGAGATGTAAATCTATAATTCTTTAAATGACAATATAATATTTTACCAATGTTTTCTAATTTTAATTATTTAATTTGTGGTGCTGACTTGACTGCCGGTTATTGAAGGGAAACGATTTCCTGAACATCAACGCCATAGTAAAACGCTGTTTTTGGATATAAATATGAACTTGATAGAACTAAAAATGCATGCATTGTCTAACAATGTCCTAGGAGTGTCATCTGATGGAGATTGTCAAAGGTTAGTGCATCATTTTAGCTGGTTTTATGGTTTTGGTGACACCTGTCTTTGAATTGACAAAACATTACACACAGCTATTGTCAATGTACTCTCCTAACATAATCTAACTTTATGCTTTCGCCGTAAAACCTTTTTGAAATCGGACGACGTGGTTAGATTAAGGAGACGTTTATCTTTCAAAGGGTGTAAGATAGTTGTATGTTTGAAAAATTTGAATTTTGACATTTATTTGGTTTCAAATTTGCCGCTCTTGAAATGCACCTGCTGTTGATAGGGTGCACCACGGGTGGCACGCTAGCGTCCCACATAGCCCCAAGAGGTTAAACAGGTCAGCATTCACAAGGCTGCAGGGCCAGACGGATTACCAGGACGTGTAGTCCGAGTATTTGCTGACCAACTGGCAAGTGTCCTCACTGACATTTCAACCTGTCCCTGACTGAGTCTGAAATAACATGTTTCAAGCAGACCACCATAGTCTCTGTGCCCAAGAACACAAAGGTAACCTGCCTAAATGACTACTGACCCGTAGCACTCACGTCCGTAGGCATGAAGTGCTTTGAAAGGCTGGTCATGGCTCACATCAAACCCCCCCCCCCCCCCCCAAGTTGCATACCACCCCAATCTCTATTACACCCTACACGGCCCTTTCCCACCTGGACAAAGGGAACACCTATGTGAGAATGCTATTCATTGACTACAGCTTAGCGTTCAACACTATAGGGCCCTCAATGCTCATCACTAAGCTAAGGACCCTGGTACTAAACACCTCCCTCTGAAAATGGATCCTGGACTTCCTGACAGGCCATCCCCAGGTGATAGGGGTAGGTAACACATCCGTCACACTGATCCTCAACACAGGGGCCCCTCAGGGGTGCGTGCTCAGTCCCCTTCTGTACTCCCTGTTCATTCGTGACTGCATCGCCAGGCACTACTCAAACACCATCAAGTTTGCCGATGACACAACAGTGGTAGACCTGATCAACAATGATGAGACAGCCTATAGGGAGCAGGTCAGCGACCTGGCCGTGTGGTGCCAGGACAGCAACCTCTTCCTCAACGTGATCAAGACAAAGGAGACGATTGTGGACTGCAGGAGGACCGACCACGCCCCCATTCTCATAGATGGGGCTGTAGTGGAGCAGGTTGAGAGCTTCAAGTTCCTTGGTGTCCACATCACCAACAAACTATCATGGTCAACACACTAAGACAGTCGTGAAGAAGGCACGACAAAGCCTATTTCCCCTCAGGAAACTGAAAAGATTTGACATGGGTCCTCAGATGCTCAAAAGGTTCTACAGCTGCACCATCGAGAGCATCCTGACTGGTTGCATCACTGCCTTGTATGGCAACTGCTCGTATGGCCCAGTACATCACTGGGGGCAAGCTTCCTGCCATCCAGGACCTCCATACCAGGTGGTGTCAGAGGAAAGCCCTAGAATTTGTCAAAGACTCCAGCCACCCTAGTGATAGACTGTTCTCTCTGCTACAGCACAGCAAGCAGTACAGGAGCACCAAGTCTAGGTCCAAAAGGCTCCTAAACAGCTTCTACCCCCAAGCCATAAGACTTCTGAACAGCTAATCAAAGTGCTACCCAGACTAGTTGCATTGTACTCCTAACAATTAAGCCTAGTCTTTAAATTAATGTTTGTTTAGTGGGCATGAAAATGCAATAGAATTATGATACTAATAGGCAATGTGCTTCAAAGACAAGCACAGCAGGATATCATCCATGTTCTTATTACCTACATGAAGGATAGTTAAGTGTTACCAGGGTAGGTAGCTGATGTCAAATATCACTGGCTGTGTTGGGCACTTCCTCTAACCTAAATTAATTTAAAGACAATCATAAAAACACTTGCCATAGTACCTATAAAACTAGTTTGTTATACAGTAACTAGCTTGCATGACCAGGCTTTTCTCAGTCAAATATATACTGAGCCAGCCAGGCAGCTCCCCAAGTAGAATCAAGAAAGGGAGGAGTAGAATTATAAAGGTAGGGAGGGGACCTTTTATATTGCTAACTAACATAACTCTCCAAATCCATGACTGACTATCATCACCACAAGAACATTGTTATTTACTAGCTTTTTAAAAATGGAAATTGCTGTAAATGGGAGAAAGTTAAACTGACATAAAAACTGCAAGATCGAGCAGGCAATTTGGGCTACTGATGTCTAGCCTCCAAGCTCACTTTTCAGGACTGCCAGAAGCAACAGAGCAAAGCAACGTAACCTAAGGATTTAATTGCACTTTACCGTGTGGATTACAATTCATGCATAGCTGGCTAGGTAGCTAGCTGATGACATTGCTCGCCAGAGTTTAGTGTTAACTCAGCAAACTTAGCTAGCTACTAAACTTTGTCAAATGTCATCGATTGGCCAAGTTAGCTGTTCAACACCACTAGCTAACGTTAACTGTTTTTAGCTAACTAGACGGCTAACAGCCACATTGTATATAGTTATAACATTCGCCCCTAACTCCATTACAGACCCCGAATCAAAGGTTTAACAGCAAATCTAGGTAACAAGTTGGTTAGTTAATGTTGGCTAGCTAGCTAACTTTGCTACCTAGCTAGTTCATGTAGTTGACCGTTAACTACTCGATTCGGACTAGTGGTGGTAACGACAAAAACTAGATAGCTGAATTCCTACCTATGCTGACAAGAACACTTGTTATGCGAGTTAGCGAGCCTTGGGGATAAAGCTAGCTAGTGTTATATCTGAAACGCATTGGCAGCTACCAGCCTCGTTTGCCACTACGTTCAGGTTTTTAAAAAAGTTAACTAATCGGTATAAAAAAAAAAAATCTAACTCAGTTACCTAGCATAAAATAACTTACTTTTCTAGTGAGTAATGAGCTACCATCTAACTCATGTAAATAAAATTGTTAAACGTTGGTTAAGTGACTATCGAACCAATTAAGCTTGCTGGCTAGTTCTAGTTGAGCTGGCATGGTTTGGCAGCGAAGTAACGTTACCATATCCACTGTTAGCGACTAGCTCTGTCAGCCACCCAGCAAAATAGAGCCAACGTGTCGTTAAATAACAATGTACTTGAGTTGTTAACTTACCTTGCTGCTTTGATAACCTTCAAATGCTTTCAAGGCGCTGTCAGTGAGTTTTACGTGAAAGACGGAGACATTACTGCCATTGCTCACTCGTCCACAGGACAATCCGTAGCACTGCTCCTCCTTCAACGCCGCCATCTTGCTACCGTTTCCTCCACGCTCATGCACGAACAGCACTGTGTCGTAAACGCACAAACCTATCATTAGCTTTACAATGAATATTCATGTTACGTGCATTGCGTGATGAAGTCACAAGTTAAATTGAAACACGCTAAATAATATATAAACATATCCACGTGACATAAGGTCGACACATTTATAAGGAGGATTAATCATAAACTGTTTATTTACTGCAATATGAGGCATTGAGAATAGAATGTGAATCATGAGACATGTGAAACATGTGAAACATGAGACATGTCTGGTCAGTGGCTACCAGGGTAAAGCCGACACACACCAGAGATCTGCAAGGAAGAGGTAAACACTAGGTCACTGGACTACGTCAACGAGACGTCAATGTCTGACTGAATCCATGAGTTGAGAATGTCCAGTCAATAACACATTGGTACAAAAAAAAAAAAAAAAAAAAATAGGACATGAGAGGAAATGCTCTAGTTTGCTAACTGTAAAGCCAACCAGCAAAATAGATCCCAACTCATTCCACGGAGGGTCGCTCAATTGTACTTGATTGATGAATTAAGGTCACTGATTAGTTAGGAATTCCCCTCACGTGGCTGTATAGCTCTTAATTGGAAACAAATTGAAAGAAAAAGCACTGCCCTCAACGGAATGAATTTGACACCCCTGCTCTAAGCAAATGAGTACCAGTCGTCTGACACAGATACAGTTTATATTGAAAAGGAGCATAGTGTCAAATATAAAATAGACAAATAAGTGTTTTCTACCTCCTGTAGTGCTATAAATCCATTTACTTTCTTTGACAGTAACAAGCACTCATTTGACTTAAGTGTGTAGGTGTGGAGTCTATGTACTGTAATAACAGGAGGTGATGAAGTGCTCCCAACCTGTCAAACAGAGATTGACAGTTGTAAGGGTGACAAGTCAACTTAAAGATTAGATCCCAAAAGGTTGATTATACAAAAAAAAAGAAAAAAAGGGTGTGGCTCATAGTAACAGAATTGACAAACTTTTATTGAAATAAATACAAAATTAACAAATAAAGGAATGTGAGAAACTCAAAACAATGTTTGCAACACTTGACTGTCTTTTTACATATAGTCTGTTGTAGAGAAAACATGATACTTCTCATTTGGTGAGAAGCATCATGACTATAACACATATCATGAATATAACAAAATGATAGAAAATCAAATAGCCGTTTTGTTAAACTGACCTAACCTAAAATTGGATTTAGAAGGTTTACCCTTCAAAGTTTCTCAGAATTATCAAAAGTGAGGTATTCTCCATTGACTTAGTTTCTTCTTTCTGCCATTTAAAAGAATGTGACAGTTTCCATCAACCAAGACTGTGTGGGTCCCAGGGCCAGATAATACAGCATCTAGATTCATCTCATACCCATCATTGGCACTGTCCCAGTAAAAGCAGAATACAAATAAAAAATTATCAGAAATAAAATTGCACAATCATATGCTTTAAAAATATAGGACCATATCACATTCGCTAATTTTAAATAACTTTAACCGATCATTCATAGAATTCTCATTTCAGAGTGCTCAATCAATTTATATTTAGAATCATTACCATATAGCAGAAATTAACAATTTGTCTCTGGAAATAAATGGTGGTAAGTACTTTTCATATACAAATGTTTATTGTATAGTATTTGTCATAATTCTCCCAAGCAGTGATAGAACAGTGTGAGAAACTTATGGACCGTCACACTAAAGGTTGTGGCAGAAATCCATTTCTGTCCCCCTTTTTTTTTTTACCAGTTCCAACAGGCACTGCCAGATGTCCAGTTGCTTTTTGTGGGGTCCCACTTTGGAGGGTGCAGGCAATCACCAGAAAAAGTATTGGTCTTATCTAATTTCTGGCAGCTATGACAACTGACAAGGCGACACCTCCGATGGCTACAGCCGTGGCACCGAACAGCCATTTCCAGCTGACACCCTGGGGACAAAAGAAAACTAAATGTGAGGCTTTATGTTGACTTGGAAGACTATCATCACTTTGACACAAGTTCAAAAGGTAAGACATCCATGTACACCTTCGAAACATACATTTCTGATCCCCAGCTGGGTTCAAATAACATTTTATGCTAGCATCAGTTTGTTGACATGAGCAGGTTAAGCATCATGTGAGGACTGTCTCACCCATGATGACTTGGCCTGGTGTTTCTGCATGTCACCGCTGCCTGGGTTGCCTAGCATCTTCTTGTACATGGCCTGCTCGGCGCCTTTCTGCTCCGAGTGCTTCTTCACCAGCTTGGAGAGTTCTGAGTGGATGGTCTACCCCAGGAGACAGCAAAGTGTGAGAATAAGCTGCAGGCGTACTACTCTACCCCCTTCCCACAATCACATAGCCTGTGTATACAAATACACATTCACTGATGACAACCCATTCCCAATGCCTCATGGCATCATTTATGCACCATAATAGTCAGGTGTTCTGTTAACTGCAGGTGGCTTGATTATTAGGAATTGATGCTACTGTAAAATGAATATTCGTGCCAATACAAATCCAGCCAACAAAAGGGTAGTAAGTTAACAGCGTCGCTGCATGAGCAAGCCCCTTCATATCAAGTCTTAGTCATTCGTCTCAAGGGTTTATGAGTGGGAAATTTAGGACATTTTCACAGTACTGGCAAAAATGTCCATTACAGCTTCCAAGGAGCCACTTAAAGGCACTGTGTTGTGGACAGAGGAGGGTAGAGAGTTTGGGTAAGTCTCTGCTCTTAGGGTTTCATCTCCCAATGCTGCTAAGATTAAATGGGTGCTTCACAATATCAGGTTTCTACAGGGCCCCCCTTAGCATTCCCATGTTCAAATCAGCCGATACTTCTGGTCATGTACACAACAGTAATGTTTGAGGACAGAAATTACATAACTGCTGCAGTTCTTGTCATCTTTCCCGATTTTACAAAAAACTTTTGTATTGAGAAGATAAAGGCATATTTAGTTAATTAAATGAATTCAGACAAGAAAACGATAACATCCATAAAAAATAAAGTAGGGAGTGGACCACAATTTTTGCATCTAAATATGAAATCTTCTAATCTAGACCATTGAGATTCTACTTGTAATGGTTTACTGCTCCTAATCTAAAACACTTCAGCAAAAACACCACCATAAACATTCCCAGGCAGCCACACTTGAGATGGTGTAACCAACTCTGTGGTGCACCCTGCAGCCCAGAATGCAAGAGCTTGTCTAATGCTAATAGAAAATGTCAACATATGAACAACTACCAGCCCAACACACTCATGCACTACATTAGTGTCCAAGAAGATAAAAAACTGTGTGGGACAACTGTACAAGGCATTCTCTCAGAGCATGATTTCACATTGGTGTGGGGGACTGAAAAAATACAGAGGCGGCAGGAGTGAGTGGGGGGGGGGGGGGGGGGGCATGAGTGGTAAGTATTATTAACATGCAGCTGGTCCAAGTAGCAAACGTGCTATGGTTCGCTCTGTCCGATTTCCCTGTGCAGGGAGCAACATGTTTAACCAATGCTTAGATATCACCTGGGCATCGATAAACCAACCTATTTACAGCAACAACACGAAATCAGATCCACCAAAATGATGAGTCTGCAGTCCACCTGGTTTCCTTCATCACCAATATTAGAGAATGTGGCACCACCTGGTGGATGTCAGAAAGAACTGCAAAAACATGTGGTCCTGAGAATTTGTTTTCATTCCACATCTTTCTAAATAATGATTTTGTGAATGTTGAGTGCAGTACCTTGTTGCTTGGTTCCAACTTCAGGGCCATCTTCAAATTCCTTATAGCGTCAGCATATTCTCCTTGCAAGGCCAATACCTACAGAAGTCCATGGTGATGCTTTCAGACATGCACACTCAAATACACACATTCAGTTGTGTGATACCTACCTTCCCTTTGCGGAATAGGGCTTTGATGTTGTCTGGCTGGTGGGCCAGCACTGAAACACAGGACCGTAGTGCTGCTTCGTAGTGATCCAACTTGAGCTGGGCAGCTGCCATGTTGTTTAGACACTTCACCTTAATGTCCATCAGCTCCTCCTCTTCCTCTGGGCTAATGTCCACTGAAACAGCAGTCACACCATCAGTAAATTACAGGCCCATCCAAAAACAGTGCTTTCGCAAATAAAAAAAATCTGTCACCACGGTCACCTTTAGAGCTGGACTCGGTGATCTGCAGGGCGAAGCCATAAGAGTTTACAGCAAAGGCGTAGTCTCCTCTCTGGTAGTAGACGTTCCCCCTCTCCCTCTTCTGCCCAGCCAGGGCGACCCTCTCCTGGGGGGAGAGGAGCTCAAGGTCGGGGGCCTCAGTGGCATCCAGCAGCTGTACCTCCAGGGCCAGATCAGCACTGGGAAGCACCTCAGGGGCAAGGCTGCCAGTGGAGACAGAGGTGCAGGGAGCACACAGAGAGCAAAGTCAGGTCGTGTACTATAAGCAGTGAGCTCAAGACCGCACCATTCCACTCACTGCTCTTTCTAAAAAAGGGAAGAGTGCTGAGGAGTTTAGCTCCCATTAAGAGGAACACAAGTTAACCCTTGTGTTGTCTTAAGTGTAAAACATATATATATATATATTTTTTTTTTTAAATGACCCTCCACTGTTTAACAGAGAAATCCCCCTAAATGATATTTTTTCAACTTGAAATTTGATTACTTTTCCTAGAGTGACCCCAACATTAGAAAAAGTGAAATGTTGCATCTGTTCATATTTACATTAAATCTGTACACCACCAGGGTACAAAGACTGTCTTATGGTCATTTTTCACCCGGCAGTTCTAAAATAATTTACACCACAAAAACACACAATTTAGATTGTGTTAAATCAGTAGCACACAGACAAAACTAAAACGTTCTTGTGCAGGATCTCCCCTCCACATGATTCAAGTTCAGACAAAATTAACATTGTTTACTAATGTGGAATGCAGTCAGAGGCTATAAAGGTGCTGCAGATGACAGTCCCCCCAGTTCTCTCTCTGCAGAAGCCGTTTCAGTGCACAACAGGTCTTAGATCTGATTTTTTCAGATGTCCAGGAGGAACAAGAGAACAATGATTTAGAAGGAGGTATCTGAAGAAGATGGGGAATAATACTACCCAGAGCACGATGCATCATCTTCAGATGAAGAAGAAATACCCAAGCTGAAGAAGAGCAAAATAACATGGTCATTGTTACCATATGACAACCAGGGCAGGATGGCAGCACAAAATGTCATAAGGCTGACCCCAGGGCCCACAAGACATGCAGTTGCCCAGGACATCGCCTCAACATTCTACATGTTCATCACACATCAGCCATCGAAAAAAAGAAACAGCCTGGAGATTACAAATGGAGGGTTCCCGTAAATATGGAGACAACTGGAAAAGGATGGATGAGATTGACCTGCGTGCCTACATAGGGCTGCTAATCTTAAGGGGTGTGTATAGGTCCAGAGGCGAGGCTACATATAGTCTCTGCGATCCAGAGAGTGGAAGGGCGATTTTCCATGCCACTGAAAGTATTTCACACTTTCTCAAGATTTGATAACCGTGAGTCAAGACCTGCAAGACGTGGGAGACAAACTGGCAGCCATAAGAGAGGTTTGGGAGAAGTTGTGGGAGCGTCTGCCATACATCCACAACCCTGGCCCTGAAGTAACAGTGGATGAGCAACTGGTTCCATTTTTATTTTCATATCTGTAATGTAAGTGATTCACTGTTAATTGTATTGCTGTAATATCATTGATTTATGTGATTGTTTTCTGTGACACTGATACTAATCTCTTTTGTCAAAAGGTCGCTGTCCTTTCCAGCAGTATATGCCCAGCAAAGTACACCATCAAGAAATGGGTGGCCTGTGACACAATCCAGCTATGCTTGGAAGATGCGTGATGACAGGAAGCCAGCCATCATCCTGGACTACACCCACAACAAAGGAGGCGTGGACAACCTGGACAAGGTGATTGGAACTTATAGCTGCAGGAGGATGACGAGAGGCCAGCAGGCAATCTTCCATAACATCATTGATGTGTCCTCATACAATGCCTTCGTGATATGGAACAAGATCAACCCTACCTGGATGCCTAACAAGCAGAACAAGAGGGTGTTGTTCTTGGAGCAGCTGGGAAAGACACTTGTAACCCCACACATTCAAAGAAGGGAGCGCCTCCCTCGCACAGCAGCGCTTGTGAAAGCTGTTCAGGGGGCTGAATATTGTCCTGATCCACCTGAGGCTGCAGCAGGCATGATGAGGAGATGCCAATTCTGCCCCCCAAAGAAGGACTGTAAAACAAATACTATGTGCTGCACATGTGACAAATACATCTGCAAAGTCCATGTACACACACTTGCATACTGTCCTACATGTGCTAATTAGAGTTGATTGATTTATGTATCTATTAGCTTATTTATTGTTTATACACCTTGTAGGTGGGGGCAATGGTTCCAAAAATGGGATAAGACTAGTATTTTGTAGTTGAATTCCTCATTGTACAGTATATAAGAATATCATTATGTTGCCAAAAAAGTTCAAGACTTATTATTTCCCTTAAATAAAATGCATTCAAAACTACTTTCTGCACAGTTCTGATACTTTCTTAGGCTATAAAAGTGCCATCTCTTGCAAAAAAAGTGTTTACACCTATGCAGTACCTATAGCAATAATAAAAAAAAAAAACTCTTATTACAGGTGTGTTGTAATAAAAACGAGTGGTGTCCACTGATTAAATGCAGTCTTACTGCATTGTGAAAGGGAAAACCCAGATATTCACAAAGTTCGTGATGAATGACAGGTTGTTTCTTCATGCAAAATAGATTTGGGGTTTAAAATTCAATTAAGCTGCTTTATTTTAGGGGTTTAGTGAAGGCGGGTCATTTTTTTGTCCCTCAGGACAAGGGGAGTATACAGAATGTTAAGACTACACAAGGGTTAATGATATCTACTCTGATGTCATGAAGCATAGCAAGCATTTCAGTTATCTCAGAATAGATGACTTGTTTGGGTAACAACGAGACATGCCAGTGAAACCACAAAGAACCAGCAAGATTAAGAAACCCTCCATACCTCCCCAGGGCACCATACGCATATTTAGCGTCGGCTTGGACGAGGGCCTTCTCCCCCATTTCCATGAGCTGCACTGTAAGATCCAGAGCCTGCGAGAAAGCACACCAGAGTTAAAGCCTGATAGTTATACTTCTCATCTTAAATCAAAGATCAAAATTGGAGGCATTGCTGGTGGATAAAAATCAACACTGAACTTGAAACATACATTTGTTCCATTTACATTTCTCGTATCTACTCACGTCACTGCATTGTATAGAATCAGATCAGATTTGCCTTCACTTAAAAGACTAAGTAGAATGTACCTGGATGACATCACCATCTCCCAGAGTGAAAGACAGCTCAGGTTGCTCTTCTATAAGAGTCCCATCAGCCAGTGAAGTCTTCAGGTGAATCACGACATTCTGGCCTTTTGTGGGCCTGCTGTCTGGCCCATTCCCTGCCCGCAGAACTTTCTTCCTTAGCTGGCCATTACCTGCAAATAGATAAGTGAGAATAAGCTTAACCAAATAGTGATGACTGTCAATAAGTGATCATTGTCCTTTTTCTTTGACCTATAGTAAATATAAGGGTCATTTTGTTACCTAGTATATCCATCCACTCATCTACTAGAGATGAAGGGCTAGCATCTTGGTCCTCTGCAGGCTCTTTTTTAGTCTTCTTCCCACCCCCAGCATCTTCCAAAGGAGGAGGGTCATCATCAATTTCATCATCATCCAACATATCAAAGTCTTCCCCACTGTCCAGCAGCAAGGCTTTCCCTGACTTCTTCCCTGTAAGAATCATCTCTGGGTTATCACCTGCAGCAGTCACCTCCTCTTTGTCAGTCATCTGTTGAAATGTCAATGTGATTTAGAAATACAGCAGAGAAAAGACATGCATGTTTTGATAAACAGCATAAACTGTGCCTTTCAAATAAAGGGGTGTTATTGGCCATACACACTGGAATTATACAGTGCATCTTGTTTAGAAAGAATGGATTGCTGTGGTTTGACAAGATTCATCTATGATTCTGGGTCTGGTAACGTTAGCTAGTTACCATAACAGTGAAGACGCATTGCGTTTCTTAGAGAGAAACGTTAGAAAACAGCCAGTTAGCTAGCTTGCTACAGTAGCTAGTTAAGTTAGTTGGCAATAAATGTAGCTAGCTGGCACTGTGCATAACTATAGCCAATTACTAGTAGTTATCTAGCACATTTCATAAGCAAGATAACATTAGCTATATAGCTAACTGTTCAAATTAAACTAGTATCAGTTATTTTAAATAATTTTGGTGATAAGAATGTTCAGGATTTCAGTGAGTGTTTCGAGAACTTTGAGAAGTTTGTTGTTGTGAGTTAGCTAGCGACCAAGCTTGCCTGCTAGAAGGCTAGCTAGTTAGTTGCTATCTTATACAAAATTACCCCTCTGTAATTGTCCTTCATGTTTATTTTAACGATGCTACAGTGAGTACCCTTACCTTATGATATGTTTGATAAAAAGAGAGAATGTCTGATCGAAGAAGAGTTTGTGATGATAGCTAGCTTTGTTTGATGCTTCTGTCATGCGATGGCAGACTCTTCCTGAGTTCACCTTGGGCCGACACCAAAAACCGAATTTAGCAGGCGTAGAAAGACTTGGCCTGACATCGTTCCTTTATTTCTATTGGCTCATTTGCTGTAAGCGATCACGCGATTGGTAGATCCAGATGAAACAGATTAATTGGCTGTTCAAACCAATGATCTAAACCCTGGATTGCTGACGCTCTGCATTGGCAAATGAGAGGCTTTGAAGCCTCCAGTCACCATATCGAACCCCACAGTGGAGCTGTCATACTACCCGTAAAACCTAGCGTTCAAACAGGGAAATAGTTCCATTCATTTTTCCCATAAGGGATTTTAGAAACACTTCAATTAAGGGTTGTGTTTCACGTAGGCTTACCCTGGTTTTGATAACCATGTAAATCGCTTCCGGACAAGGTGACTTTTATCAATATATTTGGCTCTATATAATCTGATTCTAAAATGCTAATTAGCGTCAAAGTAGACATCATGCAAAACTACAAATCCATGCAAGCTCCTGCACGCCAAGACACCTTTGCTAACAGGTATTGAATTGTGTCAATTAAAAACTTGCACAAGACTGTTCACAGAATTGTCCATTTAAAGAAATTGTGCTAATTTATTCATTACTATGTTTAGCTAGCATTAGATAGTTAATCCAGAGTTTTTACCTTTACCTCGATTCAGCAGTCTCATCATGGCATTTGTAGTTCTTTATGATAGCCTTGTCAGCTCGGGGATTACAGCCAGCAACCTTTCATTTACTGGCCCAACACGCTAACCACTGGGGGGGGGGGGGGGGTTAAATACAGGTGAATATATTGATAAAAGTTACCTTGTCCTAGAGAGATTTACAGTCATCAAAACTTCACAACAGGTTAAGCCAACACGAAGAAGCAGTCCTCCATAGGAATGAATGGAATTCAACAGTATTTTAAATAAATGTTTCAAGGACAAAATGACATGTATTTAGTAATGTTTGGTGTAGTGAGGACAATAACATTCGTATTTAAGTAACATTTTATATTTGTTTTATTTTATATTTTTGTTTAGCACACATATGATTTAAAAGTATGCACAAAGGTGTCTGTAATAGAATACATGTGGCAAAAACAAAGGTAGACATTAATAAATGCATTTATAAACTGGGTGGTTTGAGCCGAGTGCCGATTGGCTGAGAGCCGTGGTATATCAGACTGTATACCACGGGTATGACAAAACATTTTTTACTGCTCTAATTACATTGGTAACCAGTTTATCATAGCAATAAGGCACCTCGGGGGTTGTGATATATGGCCAATATACCACAGCTAAGAGTTGTGTCCAGGCACTCGGCATTGCGTCATGCATAAGAACAGCCCTTAACTGTGGTATATTGGCCATATACCAGACCTCCTCAGGTCTTATTGCTTATAGCTTCCCAAAATGTTTTACAATTGTGGGGGAGTGCCAAGATGGAGGCGCGGCTGCTTCAAAACAGCACCCAGGTAGTCATCTAGTGTATATATAATTGGTTCAAAAAAATTATTGAATGAATTTATAGGGTTGCCAATAACATTGAAATAGGTTCAAACCACACATTTACAATTTAGTAAATTATTATTACTGTCTTACAGGGGGTATAAGATACTTTGGGAGATTAATCCCTTTTTATTCTCTTAATGGCTACATTATTCTCAAATGAGCTGTCATATTTTACGATTGCTTGCAAAAGTTTGAAAAGCATCAGGCTGTGTGAAGTGTCAATTAATAAAATAAATACACACTGATGATCAGATGTGCACAGAAAAAAAGACTCGAACAAACGAGGAAAAATCAAATTACATTTATTATTGATGCAGTTTCTTTTTTGATAAGCAAATTATCCGTTTTTCTTTCAGTCTAAAGAAACTTTACAATATAAAGAAACATACAAAGGACATATTTATTACCTACACAAGACACCTAACTCCCTAAGACAAGATCTGAACTATCCTACCATGAAATACAAAGCAAACCCAAGGGACAGACTGCTTCATATAGAATACTGCCATGTCATCAGAAAGGACAATGAACGGTACAGGAGAATATTTATATCCCCTCCCCTTGACCCCTGCCCCACACAACCATCCCATCACCCGCAAATCTTCCTAATGTTACAGTATTATACATCACAATAGAAGTACAGAGATGGCCAACATTTGTTATACACAGAGGACTGAGAGAGGATCAGTGAGAATCAATATATACAACGCTATTTCATCAGGAGTGAATAGCAAGGACACAGTTTTTCCGCATAAGCATTACTTTTGATCTGTTCTTTAATTTAAAATGACATTAAGTATGTTTTCCTTTCTAAAGTTCTTAAATTGTTAAAAATCCTTCATATTAAAAACTGTAATAATAGGTGGTCACATGTTTTACTGAGACGATGGCATTTGAGTAGGCAATAACCATTCTTAGAAACCATTTGAGATTATTTATATTGGTAATAGAAGACAAGGACAGAGTGAGGCCGCTCCAATTGCAAGAATAAACAGCATCATTGACATCATACATCCCCTTCACCGCCCTCTCTGTCCTTACAAGATAATCAAACGACGCATCAAACCCAGCTAAATGGATGACAGTTTATTTTCACATATGTATCCCGACCAGAAATAAGTGTTTAGGGTGCAGTTACTGTATGTTCATGCATATTTCATTTTTACCACAATTTTGTTATGGCCAATCAAATGTCCAGCACATCGTCTCTTTATTATGAAAACATGGACAGTTCATTTATAATTTACTTTCAGCTGTATTCATTGGTAGTGACTGACATATCAAAACATGTCAATGATATCAAAATGCATTATACAGTATTTACAAAAAGGAAATTAAAGGAAAGGGGGGCTCAACAGTGTGAGGATGGGGCTGTAGGGGGGCGGGTGGGGGACAGAGGGCTGTGTGCCAGTCAGTCTGCTAGAGGAACGCTGGAGCTAGTCGTTCCTCAAAACAACTTACCCAGAAGATGTCCCTGTTCAGCTCTGAATCTGTGTAGCTCTGAATCCAAGCTACTCCATAAAAGTATCTGCCAACACTATAGCAAGGTCACTGGCAAAATACCAAATCACAGACAGGGGCCAGAATGATATTAAATAAGAACAGAAATATGTAGCTTGTTGAAAAATGACTTTTTGAAATAAACGTTATCTGCCGCTTAACTGTTCAAAGAAGCACAAAACATAAGAAAATCACATGAAAGTTTGAGGAACAGCCTTGGGTCAATTCATTCCTTAGGTGTACATTTTCTATGGCCTTTTTTGCACACAATTTCTTGAATAGACTTCATAGAAATTCAAACTAAATAAAACAAAAAACTAAAATAATAGACACAGTTTGACTCACAATTCAGTCCAACCAGGTGGAATTCTCTAATTTCTCAAAGTACATATTCAAGTGTGAGTAGGTGGACTAAAAGCTACTCGGTTCTATAGAGCACTCCTTTCTTGTAGCGGGGAGAGTGAATTAAGCCACACCGTGCAGTCACTCCAGTCATTTCACACTCCCATCACCAGTGGTGCTACAGCCACCCCATACCCAGGATCTAGCAGCCCGTGGACAGGCCCAGACCCACAGAGGGGACAGGTGGATGGGAGCTCTGTGGAGTTGGCCCCTCTCTAAACTATGGTTGCATGTGAGAGGGGTCAGACACCGGATCATAAGGATCTGTGAGGTCAACCCTAACTGGAAGGAAGCAGATAGAGGTTTGTACACCAACAACAACGACGTGGAAACCGATAGCAAGTGGCCTGTATGACATAATCAGTAAATAAAGATTGAGCCTCGAGATTGTATGCAGGGTAACAGTCAAAGCAATGCAGGAGGAGAAGGATCCACTTTCAGGATTCACAGACAAGTTGTATATCAAAACAACAAATAAACAAGCACAATACAAGCTAAATATGTTGTATTTACAGGCAAGAGCAAATCCATAGAAGAACATAGAGGGTCTGTAAAACCCTTTCTGTCTTTACTGAATTGGAAGGACACAGGTTGCAAGACAGAATAATACATGTTCAAAGCCACCTGAACTGAAAGTAGAATTAGCAATTGTCCAAATTACATTTGATCAGTCCATCTTTGCACAGTAATGCAACAAGCCTGAACAAACACTTATATACACTGACTCAACATTTTGGGAGGGGTACGTGTGACCAGACATGTAGAAGACTGACAGACTAGAGTACCAAAGGATTAAGAAGTTTCTGATATCGCCTCCATTTTCACATTGACGTTTTGGGGAACTCCAGTGCTAACATGGATGGGAGTCTTAGGAAGGATCATTCCTAGATGAGTGATTTCAAGCAGGTGAAGAGCTATTCTTGTACTCCTATCACACTCTGCTTGAGTGTTTACATTTTGGTGCCATGGTTTTCTGGTAGTAAAGACATTGGCTACAAGTTCTGCGAAGAACAGAACAGAGGTATGCGTAGGGCGTTGAGACAAAAAAAACAAACAAGAAACATCAAATACCTAAAATCATGTAAACAGAAGTGTCATTGTGCATTTTTTGAGTGTGTGCTTATTCTGTTGTCGATGTTGTTGAGATACAATGTGCCCTTAACAGGAAATGATAACTACATCATAACAATATCAATTATGAAAATGATATCATTATTATTAATAAAATACAAACATAATAAACTGTTCTTGCCCTAATGCATCACCAGTTAAGCTTTTCATTTCAAAACAAGGACACATTAACTGAATGAAGGTGAGCCTCAAACCTCGCAACTGCTGCATGCAAAAACAACATTTGAACAAACAAATAATAACATGATAAAGTAGAGTGGAGCCACCAGCCTTGATGCTGAGAGAACTGTTGCTGAGGAAGGTTCCTGCAGACAAGACAGCCAGAGTCCCCCACTCTCACTGTCCTGGGCCTGTGAGGAAACCAGGCGGACAGGGGGAGTCACTGAGCTGGCTCTTCCTGTGGCTCTGAGACTGTTTCCTGTTCAGAAGCCCCACTTTGCACACACTGGGATGGGTGATCTTGATGGGAGTCCTGCACTCCAGTGACATCCCGGGGGGCTGAAAACACAGCACGCCATCCGGGGGAGGGGGGGGGGGGGCAATGCAAGATGCAGTGGGGTGGGAGGGTAAGGGGGAGAGATAAAAAAGAAACAAAATAAAATAGAATAAAAGATAAAATAAAAAATAAATCACACACTCATCGTCATGTTGGGTGAATACTGCAAAGAGAGAAGAAGGGAAGGGGGGAAATAGATGAGCCAATGCTATATTACACTGTTCATATGATGCCAATTCAACATGCAAGCAATAAGCAACTTCACTCAATGTAATTACGATTTAGTCAACGTAAAAATGTGTTAACAAGCAGACTGCTTTATGAGACAGCCAGGTAATTAGGAATTTTCTACGTTGACATTATAAAACAAATCTAATTTCGACAACGTGAAGTAAAGACCGAAGGGAAAGCGTTTAGGATATAGGAATAAAGTCAGCAGTGAGATGAGAATTTGTTCACTGAAGCACGCTGCCTGATGGTTGCAGGTTAGGGAAGAGAACCACTCTGGAGAACTCACACTTTCACTTTGGAATGGGTTTAAAAAGTTGCCTGCCATCTCCCCATCATCCCGCGGAGTTCCCGGGGGATTGTTCATGCCTGCCATGTTGTTGGGAGAATTCTACACAAACCGAGAAAGAAACAAATCAAGATTTACCAAGACAGGCCTTTCCACTCTCATCAGCCATTTCTAGTGACTGGATGTCATGGTTTGGGTCCAAACCAAATCATCAGTATTATAAGTGCTTTGGATAAACTTTAGCTGATGGGTGTGGGTTGAAATGAATGTAAGTCTATCTAATATGGAGTCTTTTATAGAGGCTTACCTTTGGCAACCCATCCATGTCACCAGAGCCTGAAAACAACGAGAGAGAGAGAGAGAGAGAGAGAGAGAGATTGACATGAGAGAAAAGCTCATCACTGTAAAGCTATAATCAACATCTCTGGCTGGGGATCACATTCAACACTTAACACAGCTAATGTGCTTTAATTAAGCTATTTGTTTCAAATACAGATGAGACTCAACTTCATTGGCTTCATCGATCATGTCTCACCTGTCTACATAATCAATGTGCCTGCGTGCTGCCCACATAATCTGCTTCCACTTCAATCAATACTACTATGAAGGGAGCATTCCCTCTACCGTCCACAAGAGGGCATTGTCACAATAGGAAAGTGCTACTTCTCACAGGACTCTGCTACCGATTTTCAACAATTTAAACTAGATGACCACGTCAATATTCTACGGTAGTTCTAAATTACTGCCTAATATTGACACGCAATTTTCAGAGAAGAATATTCTAAATGATTGATCAGCTGATCGCTGCTGTTAAAACTCACCTAGCGATCCGTTCATATGGTGTGGCTCCATGCTTCCCATTCCACCCATCGGGCCATCAGGGCCCGGCCCCATCGGGAACTGTAAAAAAGTTACAACTTACTGATCTTTGTCATTATCATATTCAATTATATAATGATCACCTCTACCGATTTGAAAACAGGAAACCCATGAAAAACAAAGAGCTCGCTTACATTAGGTCTGTTACCACCAGGGCCAATAGGATTCATCATTGTGTAGATGTTTTCACTGGAATTTGTGGAGTCTGGTGAGAAGGAAACAGTTAGTCCAGGCTACAGTAACTCTGAACACAACTACACAGTGTTGTTCTGTATTTCCTTCAGCCACATGCATGGACAGCTTTGAGATTGAACTCTACAAAACCACCAAACATGACAATGCTCCATACAGACACATGCAGGTTATAATTCATCTAGCCACATGGATTGGGAAAGCCTAATGTCTCACACTTTTCATATCTCATGTTTCCATGAACTTGGGGTTAAATCCTGATGACTACAGAGCCAGTGGGAAGTAAACAGGACCAGCACATCATACTGCTCTCCTTGTGTCTCCATCCTGAATAGAATATGAGGATAGAGGTGACCTTGAGCTGACATTGCAGTGTGGTGAGAGTAGGAGATACATGTATATAACAAATTAAGGGATAGATAAGAGAGAACGAGTGAAAGAGAGAGGGAAAAAGAGGGAGCGAGAAGGGAAGCGAGAAGGGGAGCAAGCGAGAGAGCAAGAGAAAGGGAGAAAAAGAAAGATAGTGTGGGGTTTGATGCCTGTTTGTGGCCCTGGGTGTAGGTTGTGCAGCAGGTTGTGCAGTCGTGACGGAGGGTGTGGCGGAGCGCGGGGGGGGGGGGGGGGGCCTTGGCGACTGCAGTGGAAAACTGTGTTCCAGCTCTACGTGTAAGGAGCACTGTGCACAGGTTGCCCAGGCAACGCATCACAATAGAAGTATGTATATAAATAATAAATAGTGGACACAAAAAGAAACCGCTCCAAACCCGAACAAAAACGGCACATCCACAGGATGGTAGACCAGAGCAGTTTATTCTGTCTGTGCTGTCCTCAACAGGAACATCAGACTGATCACAGTCAGATGAGCACAGCTCAATACTCTGCTAATTTACACAGGTCCAGTATAGACCACACATAAATAGCTACGGTTGTTTAACATACAATATCACTCAATATGTCAGTGTGGCTGCGCCCACAAAGTAAATGAGCACTGGGAGTTTAATTAGAGTGGGATGAGTGAGGAGGCACATGGAGACAAATAAGTAGGACGAACCTCCTGGGCTAGGCATGATGGGAGTTCCTGGTGGGCCTCCGCCCCCTGGAGGACCCTGGGATAAAGACGAGAGGAGAGAGAGATTTAGAGGAATGATATTCCCAAAACATCTGGACATATAAAGTAGCAATCAGATGTCAGCTATGGCCAACAATACTAGTCATTGTTTAGGCTTGAGACTTACCACATAGTTTCCAGGAGATGAGGAGGAATAGGCTATCTAGAGAGAGAGAACAGAAAGGGGACACAATCAGTAAACGTGTGACTTTCACAACAAAGAAATGGCTCTAAAACCAATGAGGCATTAGAGTGATTGAGAAGGGGAGTGGGCAGGACTTACTGAGTTTGCGTTGGGATTGGGCCAACCTCGACCTCCAGGACCCCTGAGACAGACAGAGGGGAGGAGAAGAGGTTGTGTGAGAGAGGCTCACTGCAGAACAAATTAGAGCTTGTATTCCCTCAAATTGTTGCTTGTCAAATATTCTTACGTCCCATCAGTGCTATTAATAGAAATTGTATTAGTAATTCAGATATTTGGACAAAATAAAACATTATGGGAAGTAGATGGAGGTGATGAAATGCCTTTGGAGAATGACTGTACTCACATGTTCATCCCTGGCATTCCTGGCCCCATCGAGTTGGGAGGAGGCCTCATTCCACCACCATAGTTCTACACAGGGAGAGGAACACACCGCGTCAACCTTTCATACCACCGAGGAGAATACATGCCAGGGATCACACTCTCATTTGTTCTGTTTGAGCCAGGTGCTGAGATTTTAATGACTCGATCCTGATTAGTAATGTATGTGTATAACGATAACAGGGGCGGACTTGTGTGTGTCTAAGTTGTGATGTGATGGCTGCACAGTGGGGGCTTGGCAGGACGGCAGCGTGGGGCAGGACACAGAGCAGCTCCACTCAGAGGTAGAGTTTTGTTCAGCAGACGATTACACTTGTCGAGCAGATGCCGCACCAGCTGCTGAATTGTTGACTGCCAAAGTCACACAGTAAGGGAGGCGGGGAGAAGGGCAGCAGGGCACAGAGGGCCACGATGCTCAAACTGACTGACTTGGTGATTGGAAACTAGACAGCGGAATTAAAAACTCAAAGAGGAGAGAGTGGTACTTGAGAGGTATTATGTCAGGCTTGCTTTGAGACCGATAGAAAAAGGTTGAGACTAAATTTATGGAATAAAGTAGAGATGAATAAAACCTTGTGTGTTCAGTGTGTTGTGCTGTAAAGGGACATGGGGTTCATGGACAGAGGGGTGGAGCAGCAGACTTTAGGGGAGAGGGATGGTGCCTGGCTGTACCTGTGGGCCCATGCCGCCCATCCCTCTAGGGGGGTTCATCCGCATCGGGCCGCCCATGTTTGGATGTCCTGGAGGAGGAACAATTGAGAGAAAGTTGTCAGCATGGGACAATTTCAGACCAAATACATTTTACAAGCACATATCCTTAAGTTATACCCTGTGGTCTAGTGGGATCCAGACTGTTTGGCAGGAGTGGTTGTGACCCTGGAACTCCCACAGATGGCTGAAGGGAGAGAGAGAGAAACATTAGCACAGAGCATTCAACTCCCTAAAAATGTACACCTCAGAGATGGATACCTTACCTGATTTGGCATGCGAAGTGAGGGACGAGGTCCACCTGGGTACCGTGGGGACATGAAAGGCTGTGGGGAGGAGGACAGATGTTAACATTAGTCCTATCCATCATGCTACTGTGTTACTTGCAGCTGTCAGCAGGGGGAGCCATTGTGCTGGAGAAAAAGCTCCAAGTTTGAAGGTGCTTTGTTGTCATTCTACACATGGCAAAGGTTGTGTCAGGGTTCTGAAGACCAGTCCTCGGATGCTGAAAACAAATAGAACATACAGAGACCGAGAGACAGATATATAGCCGAGGGTGCACATGGTTGTGGGTGACGCAGCATGTGGAATGAGGGAACAGTAGCGGATGAGGGTACAGATGGGTGGTGGATGTGGCTGGGAGGGTAGTGAATCTGTTTTTCAATATGCATCCACACACTGTACTGACCATCGTACCACAGAGAGCTACAAGAAACATTTCTACAGTGTGATGCAACCACAGAAAATAGCTCGACGTATCTAACGAAGCAAAGAAATTCAGAAAATAATTTAATCCATCAAGGGACAACAAACTTAAATATAATATAATCATCAAGAGTGCAACTAACCAGTGTGATTGACAGTAAATCATTACAAACACATTATCACGCTATCAGAAATGCGTACAGGCAGGCGAAACATGACACCATGACAACAAAGAAACAGGCTTTCAGAGCCAATTAAACGCAAGCTACTAGTTGGGCGAGGGGAAACGAGGCCAGCTGGAGGACAGCTTATATAATGACCAGGCCCTGAAGGGAAAAACTGCCGTTTCCCCTCCACCCCCTCTCTCTCCCCTTAGGTCCCTTCCTGTCTCTCTCCCCCAATCTCCATCTCTCCCCCTCTGCCTTTGTCTTAGCCAAGTTGTGGTGAGTTTGTGTACGAGCGCTCCACAGCGTCAGGCACTGCTGCAATATTAATGGGATATTGATGGGAGATGGGATAGTGAGTGCTGGGCTTAGGAAGAGGAGAGAGTCGGCCTGCTCCTCCCCTCCTCTCCTTCCTACAGCTGGGCCAACACAACTGAATTATTTATCCTATCTACAGCGTCATGGCCACTGTCTGTCTGTCTGTCTGTCCACAACTAGGTAGCAGGGCAGTTTGTATAGACATATGTTGTGGGGGGTGGGAGCCAGGTTAGGAGTGGGAGTAGGGGGAGAGGGGGTGTGGGTGAGTGAGTGAGTGAGTGAGTGAGTGAGTGAGTGAGTGAGTGAGTGAGTGAGTGAGTGAGTGAGTGAGTGAGTGAGTGAGTGAGTGAGTGAGTGAGTGAGACGAAGAGAGAGAGACAGATAAGGAGTGAGTGGGTGTAGAAGAGGAAGAGAGGGAGGAAGAGAACAGAGGCCTCAGTGTGAGTGGATAGGCAGAGGGAGATAGTGATTGAGTGAGAAAGTGGAAGAGGGACTGCCTGCCTGTGTGAGAAACACTCTTTTCACGCCACAAGTTACTTTTTCATAGCAGGTTAGGAGAAATTATGCAGCAGGTAGGGAGAATGTGGCAGGTTAGGAGAATTAGGTTAGGAAAGGGGTTAGGGTTAGCGAAAATGCTCTTCTAACCTGCTAAGAAAATCCCTTCCGGGCGCATCTGTATCGACGTGGCACGAAAAAAAAGTGTGTCCCTGCCCGTGCAGCAAAAGGCGAGAGAGAGGGGGCAGAGTGTGTGTGAGAGACCAGGGTATGTGTGAGTGTGTCTTACCTGGCCGTGAGGTCCCATCATGGGGTTGTTGGGGTTGTGTGGGGGTGGCTGTGCGTGGGGTGACGGCTGGGAGCCGGGAGGTCCCTTTAAGAGAGAAGAGGGAGGGAGGTGAGTGATACAGTGATGCTTGGAGGACCATGGACTGAAACTGGCTGTAGCTGCTCCGTCTACCACACAATAACAGCAGCACAGGACAGAAGCAGCAGTACAATACACCACTATGGCTAACTGTTCATAACGTCTGTACCGTAGATCCCTACCACAACACATATGAATGTATGGATCTCCAATATAGTTATTTAAATACATCATACATCTTTGTGTTGAATAATATGTCCAATGAAATATAATTAACACAATGAATCTCTTAAACTTAATTTCTAACCAACAGAACATCTCTCTGTGTAAAAAAAAGATGACAAAAGAGCTGATCATATACAGGAACTATGTAAACATATGAGATATGGAACAACCGATAACTAACCTCAGATAATCCGCTAAGCAACCACCTTCAAACCAGGACCTGTTCCAACTTTAACAAGCCATATGTAAAGCCAGAGTCATACAGTGTACAGAGAGGAGACCACACACGTTCACAGCCGCGTGTTATCAACCAGTCTGTGAACCTCCATGAGACCTGAAGCACTCAGGTAACCATGCAACACTCTCTCTCTCCACACACACACACACACACACACACACACACACACACACACACACACACACACACACACACACACACACACACACACACACACACACACACACACACACACACACACACACACACACACACACACACACACACACACACTACCCTTGAAGCCTTCAGGTAATGTTGCAGACTGGTAATCCTGCCCTTTCAAATCAGCAATACCAGACACACACCTGGATGAGTACCAAGCCCTTCCACACACACACATACGTCCCCATTTCACCTGAACGTCTTTCCACGGCAGCAGAGAGACACTGATCGTTTGCAGTTCTTTGCACCTGGCCAGGAGACAATTCTACTATTCAACGTCATCTCACTAGGAAGATCCAACCTGTCTGATGAAACCTCATTCTCGGTAAATCAAACAAGCTCTCTTCAGTTCCAACAGACCGAGCAGCAGCAGCTGCACAGATACCAGCAGCATCTTCTCATTCTCACCCACCATGAGAAGCTCTGGCACCGGGGAGACGGTGGTGAGCTGACAGAGGAGAGCAGTGAAAACCCGTGGGCACTGCTCGAGCAGAATAAACAAAGGGATAAAAACCTCGACTCTAATGCATTCAACTATTATTTTATAAAAGATTCATTACAGATGCAGTACAGAAATGCTTCAGCCCGAGAAGTCAAGCAGCAAGTCAAACCTGGGTGGTTGAGAGGTGTACAGGGTAAATGGGGTAGGCTGTCAGCCATTGTCCTCCTCAGCCACCTCACGTACAGGCTTCTCCATGTGAGAGCCATGTTGATAAAGGCACATAGCTGTGGATCTATGAGGAGCTCTTGAGATGAAGTGTTTGCAGCGTGGTGTATTGAATCCACATTAATTGTTGCCCAACAGAGTGTTTCACATGAAGTCTTCACAAGTATGTGTTTTGTATATAAAACCCACTTACCATAGTGGCCTTGTGCTTTCATTCCCAATTCTTACCAATATTGACTGGAGACAAATATTCCATTTTTAAATGGTAACAAATGTGGCTGCATCTATAGAGTGGTAGCTCTGACATACTGGAAGTGTTCTAGAAATGACTGAGGTGGGTCCTGAGCAGCGTGTTGGGTTGTGGTTAACACCAGCTGCGCTAGCTGGCCTCAGCAGGTTAGCATGGAGGGCTAGCGCTGCAGTGGAAGCGCCGTCCTTCCGTCAGACCCCAGAGTTATTATTGTTGGGGAGTCTGTCGTAGCAGTGTGTCTAACAAGCCACCCCCAGAGCCAGGCAACACTAGCCCAGCTGCTGTAACCTGCAGGCCCCTGCTCCTCCTCTCTCTATCTGGCCCTCTATAATACCTTATAATGGAGCTCCACTCGCTACTCTGGCCTCCCTCAGTCTCCATGCTATTAGGACTGAATGGGGAAGCATATGGCATTCATGAGGTTTGCGGTCCCTTCGATGTGTGCCTGCAGAGAGAAAAAGATACTAGGCCAATCCACGTCTGAAAAACAACGAGGCCGGACTGTGTGTGGGTGTCTGTGCGAGTGTCTGTGTTTGTAAGAGCGTATGTGTGAGAGAGAGAGGGGGGGGGGGGGGGGGGGGGTAAATGAAGCAATTAATACAATCATTTTCAACCCAGCTAAGGAGATAACAGCTTGGCAGCGTACCACAAAACCATCAACAAAACCCCCCCGACGTACTCCCAGACTCCCCCTCCTCAGATCTGCATTAGGAAGAACACAACACCTCTGCTGCTGCTATCCCTGAAGGGGTAGTAACACTGAACACAGAACGGATGGCTATACTGAGCCAGTCATGTGTATGTATGTACCGTATATACAGTACCACCCACCACCACAAGAGGGCAGTGTGGAACTACTGAGAGAGGTAGGCAGAGCACAAAGCCAAACTGAAACACAACAAACAAAGCCTGGATGAACAACAGCACAATGCACACTCATTGTCATTCCTTTCTTACATTCCAGCGGGCAGAGGCAGCAGCTCTACAGGCTCATGGCATGGCAACATGTCAGCTCGGTGGGGAGAGACTGGAGAACAGTGCGCTGACAGCCGTTTAGCATGTTTCTGTGAGTCACTGCCGTGTATCTATGACTCCTGCCTCAGCGGTCAGGAATGTCAGTCGATATGCTACTTCCAGACCAGGCTACAGACAGACAGTTGATAGAGTGAACAACAGAGTGGTTGGTAGTGGAGAGAGAGAGAAAGGGTTGGCCCAGGAATGCCAACATTCCTTCTCCAGTGGTCCCATTCACTCATCACTTCTTCTTCTACTAAGCATTTTCAAACTTTTACCTCTTGGATCCAGTCTAACCTACCATAGAGACCAAGCCATCTCCAAGCACAATGGGTAGTCCAACTCAGAGTTCAGCACCTGATTCTCAACAAGAGAGTAGCTACTATCCCTAAGCTCGACAAGTCTACCTATCGGTACCTCGACTCAGACACAGTCTTGATTTAGAGTTTACACCCGGGCTACAGACCTACAATACGTTCAATTGTGATCCAACTTCAATGACAGTAACGACTATGGAGAGATATTCCTGTAACAGTACATATAGATTACAAACCATCCCTGCTCCATTTATCACCACCGTTTACTCCTTCAGTGTTTGTAATACCAATGGATTGACATTGTTTTCTTCCATCCCCACTGGGCCAACATGCTGTTTGTGCGTGCCGGCAGTTTCTCCTTGTCCTCTCCTAGTGTGAGTTGGGCCTGCCCTTCCCAGAGGGGCTGCTGCAGTGGAGTTTTGGCGTGAGGATTATTAAGCGGGCTGACCCCTGCTATACCAGGGAGAATCGCAGATCTGGGCCAGACGCCAACATGCAAGCTTTGTGGTCCTCCTTCCACACTTCTCTCTCTCTCCTCTCCTGCAGGAGCCTGATCTGAGTCCTGGCCTGCAAGGTACAGATTAGGGGAGTCTTGAAGCTGCGGGGGCCCCCCCTCTACCCCCAGCCCAGTCTTCGCTCTCTGGGCTGCTGCTACCACGGCAGTGCTGGGGTCACCTATGTTAATTACCCCTCTCCTCTGCATCTGGGACGGATGCTAGAAAACACACTGCCTGCTACTACTGTACACACACACACACACACACACACACACACACACACACACACACACACACACACACACACACACACACACACACACACACACTGCCTGCTACTACTGTACACACACATACACACTGCCTGCTACTACTGTACACACACACACTGCCTGCTACTACTGTACACACACACACACACACACACACACACACACACACACACACACACACACACACACACACACACACACACACACACACACACACACACACAGCCTGCTACTACTGTACACACACACACACTGCCTGCTACTACTGTACACACACACACACACACACTGCCTGCTACTACTGTACACACACACACACACTGCCTGCTACTACTGTACACACACACACACACTGCCTGCTACTACTGTACACACACACACACACTGCCTGCTACTACTGTACACACACACACACACACACACACACACACACACACACACACTCACACACACACACACACACACAGCCTGCTACTACTGTACACACACACACACACACACACTGCCTGCTACTACTGTACACACACACACACACTGCCTGCTACTACTGTACACACACACACACACACACACTGCCTGCTACTACTGTACACACTGCCTGCTACTACTGTACACACACACACTGCCTGCTACTACTGTACACACACACACTGCCTGCTACTACTGTACACACACAGACTGCCTGCTACTACTGTACACACACACACACACACACACACACACACACACACACACACACACACACACACACACACACACAGCCTTCTACTACTGTACACACACACACACTGCCTGCTACTACTGTACACACACATACACACTGCTATGCACAATCATACTGTATGCAGTACTGTACACACACATACACACTGCCATGCACAATCATACTGTACACAGTACTGTACACACACATACACTGCTATGCACAATCATACTGTACACCCTAGCAAGCACCTTCTGAAACGCTCTGATTTATGCACTACTTTTGAATACTTTTTCATGTACTTCCTTCCCTAACAGAAAGAGACAGTCAGACATGAGAGGAGAGAGAAGAGAGAAAGAGAGAAAGAGAGAAAGAGAGAAAGAGAGAGAGAGAGCGAGAGAGAGAGAGAGAGAGAGAGAGAGAGAGAGAGAGAGAAGCAGGATGTGGAAGATTGAGGAATGTTGAAATAAATAGAGGAAGGTGGCTGAATCCTGCAAAAAGGAGAGGTTAGCAGAAGAAAGAGGGGGCAGAGACAGGAGTTTGTGTGTGAGAGAGAAAGCGAGAGAAAGCGAGAGAGAGCGAGAGTGAGAAAGCAAAAGAGAGAGATAGCAGGCACATGAAGGAGGGAGGAGAGGAGGAAGGTCATTAGTAGACAGAAGACAGTGCTTGTCCATAACAGTGAAGTGTTTATCATTTTTCACTGGGAGCTTTCAGAGCACACCACAACTCCTCTACAGAGGTCTAAGCTTGGATAATAAGTATAGTAGTACAAACAGAAGTAACACATGATTAGCAAGATCTTACTGTAAATAGGCAACAACAACAGACTACATGACTGGGAGGGGCAGTCTGTCAGAGAGCTCTCCCTCTGTGAGTGTCTCTACAGTACACCAGTGTAAAACGATGCCAAGGGAATAACTGGTGTCATCTTTGCTCCATACTATACTACTACACACTGATCCACAGCATTGTTCCGGCCTCAGTGTCCACTTGCTGGGGGAATTTGATAGCACACATATGAAGCTCTGGAGGGAGCAGAGTGTGTGTGTTGCAGGCTCTCGTTTCACACTCCTTCCCTTCTCTCTCTTTTGCCTGACTGGCCGCTGAGCAGGGAGGGAATTGCTGCAGTGGAGAACACTGGAGCAAGACTTCCTCTCCCTCCCTCCCCATATCCGTCTCTCTCTCTCCATCTCAGCCTCCTCTCTCCCTGTCTGTCTGTCTCTCCCTCCCTGTCTCCCTCTCTGCCCCCCCTCTCCCTGTCCCCCCCCTCCAATGCACGCAGCAGACTATTTATGGAAAGCAATGTCACTCACGCAACACCATCAGATAGCAGCTCCCTGCTCTGATCACTCCACATACATCATTAACATTGCCTACGACCCCAGCACGCACACACTGTTCTCTCTCTCTCTCCCCCTCTCTCTTTCCCTCTCCCTATAAAACCCCCACACCGAGACAACGTGGAAACCATATTTGCTTCATGACATTTACAAGTGTTATTTTCAGGATATTTTTTAGCTATGGTGTGTGTGTGTGTGTTCGCGTGCGTACGCGCAGTCAGATAGGGTTTGTGCCCCCATCATCAGGTGATCTCCCTAGCCTCCCAGACAGTCATCAGAGAGCAGTGATGACAGGAGGAATTAGAGGAGCAACACAACCCAGAGAAACATCTCCCTCCCATCCCAAACTCCCTGGCCACACAGACTGATGGAGGGAGTGGACACAAGGACATATGGGAAAGAACGAGAAAGACGGAGTGAGACAGAGAGAGCGCGAGACAGAGAGAGCGCGAGACAGAGAGAGCGCGAGACAGAGAGAGCGCGAGACAGAGAGAGCGCGAGACAGAGAGAGCGCGAGACAGAGAAAGCGCGAGACAGAGAAAGCGCGAGACAGAGAGAGCGCGAGACAGAGAGAGAGCGAGCGAGCGAGAGAGAGCGATAGAGAGAGAGCGAGACAGACAGAGAGCGAGCGAGCGAGACAGACAGAGAGCGAGCGAGCGAGACAGACAGCGAGCGAGAGAGACAGCGAGCGAGCGAGACAGACAGCGAGACAGACAGACAGCGAGACAGACAGACAGCGAGACAGACAGACAGCGAGACAGACAGACAGACAGACAGACAGACAGACAGACAGACAGACAGACAGACAGAGAGCGAGCGAGACAGACAGAGAGCGAGCGAGACAGAGAGCGAGCGAGACAGAGAGCGAGCGAGACAGAGAGCGAGCGAGACAGACAGAGAGCGAGCGAGCGAGACAGACAGACAGAGAGCGAGCGAGACAGACAGAGAGCGAGCGAGCGAGCGAGACAGACAGACAGAGAGCGAGCGAGCGAGCGAGACAGACAGACAGAGAGCGAGCGAGACAGACAGACAGAGAGCGAGCGAGCGAGACAGACAGAGAGCGAGCGAGCGAGACAGACAGAGAGCGAGCGAGACAGAGAGAGAGCGAGACAGAGAGAGACAGAGCGAGCGAGACAGAGAGAGAGAGAGCGAGCGAGACAGAGAGAGAGAGAGCGAGCGAGACAGAGAGAGAGAGAGAGCGAGCGAGACAGAGAGAGAGAGAGAGCGAGCGAGACAGAGAGAGAGAGAGAGCGAGCGAGACAGAGAGAGAGAGAGCGAGACAGAGAGAGAGAGAGAGCGAGACAGAGAGAGAGAGCGAGCGAGACAGAGAGAGAGAGAGCGAGCGAGCGAGCCAGAGACAGCGAGCGAGCCAGAGAGAGCGAGCGAGATAGACAGACAGAGAGAGCGAGCGAGATAGACAGACAGAGAGAGCGAGCGAGATAGAGAGAGAGAGAGAGAGCAAGACAGAGAGAGAGAGCGAGCGAGACAGAGAGAGAGAGAGCGAGCGAGACAGAGAGAGAGAGAGAGCGAGCGAGACAGAGAGAGAGAGAGAGCGAGCGAGACAGAGAGAGAGAGAGAGCGAGCGAGACAGAGAGAGAGAGAGAGCGAGCGAGACAGAGAGAGAGAGAGAGCGAGCGAGACAGAGAGAGAGAGAGCGAGCGAGCGAGCCAGAGACAGCGAGCGAGCCAGAGAGAGCGAGCGAGGGAGCGAGCCAGAGAGAGAGAGCGAGGGAGCGAGCCAGAGAGAGAGAGCGAGATAGACAGACAGAGAGAGCGAGCGAGATAGACAGACAGAGAGAGCGAGCGAGATAGACAGACAGAGAGCGAGCGAGCGAGATAGACAGACAGAGAGCGAGCGAGCGAGATAGACAGAGAGCGAGCGAGCGAGATAGACAGAGAGCGAGCGAGATAGACAGACAGAGAGCGAGCAAGATAGACAGACAGAGAGAGCGAGCGAGATAGACAGACACAGAGAGAGCGAGATAGACAGACAGAGAGAGCGAGCGAGATAGACAGACAGAGAGCGAGCGAGATAGACAGACAGAGAGCGAGCGAGATAGACAGAGAGCGAGCGAGATAGACAGACAGACAGAGAGCGAGCGAGATAGACAGAGAGCGAGCGAGCGAGATAGACAGACAGACAGACAGAGAGCGAGCGAGCGAGATAGACAGACAGAGAGCGAGTGAGCGAGATAGACAGACAGAGAGCGAGCGAGCGAGATAGACAGACAGAGAGCGAGCGAGCGAGATAGACAGAGAGCGAGCGAGCGAGACAGACAGACAGACAGAGAGCGAGCGAGACAGACAGAGAGCGAGCGAGATAGAGAGCGAGCGAGATAGAGAGCGAGCGAGATAGAGAGAGAGAGCGAGCGAGATAGAGAGAGAGAGCGAGCGAGAGAGAGAGAGAGCGAGCGAGATAGAGAGAGAGCGAGCGAGATAGAGAGCGAGAGCGAGCGAGATAGAGAGAGAGAGCGAGCGAGATAGAGAGAGAGCGAGCGAGATAGAGAGAGAGAGCGAGCGAGATAGAGAGAGCGAGCGAGATAGAGAGAGAGAGAGCGAGCGAGCCAGAGAGAGAGCGAGCGAGCGAGCCAGTGAGAGAGCGAGCGAGACAGAGAGAGCGAGCGAGCGAGACAGAGAGAGCGAGCGAGCGAGACAGAGAGAGAGAGAGCGAGCGAGCGAGACAGAGAGAGAGAGAGCGAGCGAGCGAGAGAGAGAGAGCGAGCGAGCGACAGAGAGAGAGCGAGCGACAGAGAGAGAGCGAGCGACAGAGAGAGAGCGAGCGAGCGAGCGAGCCAGAGAGAGAGCGAGCGAGCGAGCGAGCCAGAGAGAGAGCGAGCGAGCCAGAGAGAGAGAGAGCGAGCGAGCGAGCCAGAGAGAGAGCGAGCGAGCGAGACAGAGAGAGAGCGAGCGAGACAGAGCGAGCGAGCGACAGAGAGAGAGCGAGCGAGCGAGCGACAAGAGAGAGAGCGAGCGAGCGAGCGACAGAGAGAGAGCGAGCGAGCGAGACAGAGAGAGAGCGAGCGAGCGAGACAGAGAGAGAGAGAGCGAGCGAGACAGAGAGAGAGAGAGCGAGCGAGACAGAGAGAGAGCGAGCGAGCGAGACAGAGAGAGAGCGAGCGAGCGAGACAGAGAGAGAGCGAGCGAGCGAGACAGAGAGAGAGAGCGAGCGAGCGAGACAGAGAGAGAGCGAGCGAGCGAGACAGAGAGAGAGAGAGCGAGCGAGACAGAGAGAGAGAGAGCGAGCGAGACAGAGAGAGAGAGAGCGAGCGAGACAGAGAGAGAGCGAGCGAGCGAGACAGAGAGAGAGCGAGCGAGCGAGACAGAGAGAGAGCGAGCGAGCGAGACAGAGAGAGAGCGAGCGAGCGAGACAGAGAGAGAGCGAGCGAGCGAGACAGAGAGAGAGCGAGCGAGCGAGACAGAGAGAGAGCGAGCGAGCGAGACAGAGAGAGAGCGAGCGAGCGAGACAGAGAGAGATAGAGCGAGCGAGACAGAGAGAGAGAGAGAGCGCGCGAGACAGAGAGAGAGAGAGCAGGCGAGCCAGAGAGAGAGAGAGCGAGCGAGCGAGCCAGAGAGAGAGAGAGCGAGCGAGCGAGCCAGAGAGAGAGAGAGAGCGAGCGAGCCAGAGAGAGAGAGAGAGCGAGCGAGCCAGAGAGAGAGAGAGAGCGAGCGAGCAAGAGAGAGAGAGAGAGAGAGCGAGCGAGATAGAGAGAGAGAGCGAGCGAGATAGAGAGAGAGAGCGAGCGAGCGAGATAGACAGAGAGAGAGAGAGCGAGCGAGCGAGATAGACAGAGAGAGAGAGAGCGAGCGAGCGAGATAGACAGAGAGAGAGCGAGCGAGCGAGATAGACAGAGAGAGAGCGAGCGAGCGAGATAGACAGAGAGAGAGCGAGCGAGCGAGATAGACAGAGAGAGAGCGAGCGAGCGAGATAGACAGAGAGAGAGCGAGCGAGCGAGATAGACAGAGAGAGAGCGAGCGAGCGAGATAGACAGAGAGAGAGCGAGCGAGCGAGATAGACAGAGAGAGAGCGAGCGAGCGAGATAGACAGAGAGCGAGCGAGCGAGATAGACAGAGAGAGAGAGCGAGCGAGATAGACAGAGAGAGAGAGAGAGCGAGCGAGCGAGCGAGACAGAGAGAGCGAGCGAGCGAGACAGAGAGAGCGAGCGAGCGAGACAGAGAGAGCGAGCGAGCGAGACAGAGAGAGCGAGCGAGCGAGACAGAGAGAGCGAGCGAGCGAGACAGAGAGAGAGCGAGCGAGACAGAGAGAGCGAGCGAGACAGCGAGACAGAGAGAGCGAGCGAGACAGCGAGAGAGCGAGCGAGCGAGACAGAGAGAGAGAGAGAGCGCGCGAGACAGAGAGAGAGAGAGCAGGCGAGCCAGAGAGAGAGAGAGCGAGCGAGCCAGAGAGAGAGAGAGCGAGCGAGCGAGCCAGAGAGAGAGAGAGCGAGCGAGCGAGCCAGAGAGAGAGAGAGAGCGAGCGAGCCAGAGAGAGAGAGAGCGAGCGAGCCAGAGAGCGAGAGAGAGCGAGCGAGCCAGAGAGAGAGAGAGAGAGAGCGAGCGAGCGAGATAGACAGAGAGAGAGAGAGCGAGCGAGCGAGATAGACAGAGAGAGAGCGAGCGAGCGAGATAGACAGAGAGAGAGCGAGCGAGCGAGATAGACAGAGAGAGAGCGAGCGAGCGAGATAGACAGAGAGAGAGCGAGCGAGCGAGATAGACAGAGAGAGAGCGAGCGAGCGAGATAGACAGAGAGAGAGCGAGCGAGCGAGATAGACAGAGAGAGAGCGAGCGAGCGAGATAGACAGAGAGAGAGCGAGCGAGCGAGATAGACAGAGAGAGAGCGAGCGAGCGAGATAGACAGAGAGCGAGCGAGCGAGACAGAGAGAGAGCGAGCGAGCGAGACAGAGAGATAGCGAGCGAGCGAGACAGAGAGAGAGCGAGCGAGCGAGACAGAGAGAGAGCGAGCGAGCGAGACAGAGAGAGAGCGAGCGAGCGAGACAGAGAGAGAGCGAGCGAGACAGAGAGAGAGCGAGCGAGCGAGACAGAGAGAGAGCGAGCGAGCGAGACAGAGAGAGAGCGAGCGAGCGAGACAGAGAGAGAGCGAGCGAGCGAGACAGAGAGAGAGAGAGAGAGAGCGAGCGCTCGAGACAGAGAGAGAGAGAGCGAGCGCTCGAGACAGAGAGAGAGAGAGAGCGAGCGAGACAGAGAGAGAGAGAGAGCGAGACAGAGAGAGAGAGAGAGCGAGCGAGACAGAGAGAGAGAGAGAGCGAGCGAGACAGAGAGAGAGAGAGAGAGAGAGAGACAGAGAGAGAGAGCGAGCGAGACAGAGAGAGAGAGAGAGAGCGAGCGAGCCAGAGACAGCGAGCGAGCCAGAGAGAGCGAGCGAGGGAGCGAGCCAGAGAGAGAGAGCGAGATAGACAGACAGAGAGAGCGAGCGAGATAGACAGACAGAGAGAGCGAGCGAGATAGACAGACAGAGAGAGCGAGCGAGATAGACAGACAGAGAGAGCGAGCGAGATAGACAGACAGAGAGAGCGAGCGAGATAGACAGACAGAGAGAGCGAGCGAGCGAGATAGACAGACAGAGAGAGCGAGCGAGCGAGATAGACAGAGAGAGAGAGCGAGCGAGCGAGATAGACAGACAGAGAGCGAGCGAGCGAGATAGACAGACAGAGAGCGAGCGAGCGAGATAGACAGACAGAGAGCGAGCGAGATAGACAGACAGACAGACAGAGAGCGAGAGCGAGCGAGATAGAGAGCGAGAGCGAGCGAGATAGAGAGAGTGAGCGAGCGAGATAGAGAGAGCGAGCGAGCGAGATAGAGAGAGCGAGCGAGATAGAGAGAGAGAGCGAGCGAGACAGAGAGAGCGAGCGAGACAGAGAGAGCGAGCGAGCGAGCGAGACAGACAGAGAGAGAGCGAGCGAGCGAAACAGAGAGAGAGCGAGCGAGCGAGACAGAGAGAGAGCGAGCGAGCGAGACAGAGAGAGAGCGAGCGAGCGAGCGAGACAGAGAGAGAGCGAGCGAGCGAGACAGAGAGAGAGAGAGCGAGCGAGACAGAGAGAGAGCGAGCGAGCGACAGAGAGAGAGCGAGCGAGCGACAGAGAGAGAGCGAGCGAGCGACAGAGAGAGAGCGAGCGAGCGACAGAGAGAGAGCGAGCGAGGGAGCGAGCCAGAGAGAGAGAGCGAGGGAGCGAGCCAGAGAGAGAGAGCGAGATAGACAGACAGAGAGAGCGAGCGAGATAGACAGACAGAGAGAGCGAGCGAGATAGACAGACAGAGAGCGAGCGAGCGAGATAGACAGACAGAGAGCGAGCGAGCGAGATAGACAGAGAGCGAGCGAGCGAGATAGACAGAGAGCGAGCGAGATAGACAGACAGAGAGCGAGCAAGATAGACAGACAGAGAGAGCGAGCGAGATAGACAGACACAGAGAGAGCGAGATAGACAGACAGAGAGAGCGAGCGAGATAGACAGACAGAGAGCGAGCGAGATAGACAGACAGAGAGCGAGCGAGATAGACAGAGAGCGAGCGAGATAGACAGACAGACAGAGAGCGAGCGAGATAGACAGAGAGCGAGCGAGCGAGATAGACAGACAGACAGACAGAGAGCGAGCGAGCGAGATAGACAGACAGAGAGCGAGTGAGCGAGATAGACAGACAGAGAGCGAGCGAGCGAGATAGACAGACAGAGAGCGAGCGAGCGAGATAGACAGAGAGCGAGCGAGCGAGACAGACAGACAGACAGAGAGCGAGCGAGACAGACAGAGAGCGAGCGAGATAGAGAGCGAGCGAGATAGAGAGCGAGCGAGATAGAGAGAGAGAGCGAGCGAGATAGAGAGAGAGAGCGAGCGAGAGAGAGAGAGCGAGCGAGATAGAGAGAGAGCGAGCGAGATAGAGAGCGAGAGCGAGCGAGATAGAGAGAGAGAGCGAGCGAGATAGAGAGAGAGCGAGCGAGATAGAGAGAGAGAGCGAGCGAGATAGAGAGAGCGAGCGAGATAGAGAGAGAGAGAGCGAGCGAGCCAGAGAGAGAGCGAGCGAGCGAGCCAGTGAGAGAGCGAGCGAGACAGAGAGAGCGAGCGAGCGAGACAGAGAGAGCGAGCGAGCGAGACAGAGAGAGAGAGAGCGAGCGAGCGAGACAGAGAGAGAGAGAGCGAGCGAGCGAGACAGAGAGAGAGCGAGCGAGCGACAGAGAGAGAGCGAGCGACAGAGAGAGAGCGAGCGACAGAGAGAGAGCGAGCGAGCGAGCGAGCCAGAGAGAGAGCGAGCGAGCGAGCGAGCCAGAGAGAGAGCGAGCGAGCCAGAGAGAGAGAGAGCGAGCGAGCGAGCCAGAGAGAGAGCGAGCGAGCGAGACAGAGAGAGAGCGAGCGAGACAGAGCGAGCGAGCGACAGAGAGAGAGCGAGCGAGCGAGCGACAAGAGAGAGAGCGAGCGAGCGAGCGACAGAGAGAGAGCGAGCGAGCGAGACAGAGAGAGAGCGAGCGAGCGAGACAGAGAGAGAGAGAGCGAGCGAGACAGAGAGAGAGAGAGCGAGCGAGACAGAGAGAGAGCGAGCGAGCGAGACAGAGAGAGAGCGAGCGAGCGAGACAGAGAGAGAGCGAGCGAGCGAGACAGAGAGAGAGAGCGAGCGAGCGAGACAGAGAGAGAGCGAGCGAGCGAGACAGAGAGAGAGAGAGCGAGCGAGACAGAGAGAGAGAGAGCGAGCGAGACAGAGAGAGAGAGAGCGAGCGAGACAGAGAGAGAGCGAGCGAGCGAGACAGAGAGAGAGCGAGCGAGCGAGACAGAGAGAGAGCGAGCGAGCGAGACAGAGAGAGAGCGAGCGAGCGAGACAGAGAGAGAGCGAGCGAGCGAGACAGAGAGAGAGCGAGCGAGCGAGACAGAGAGAGAGCGAGCGAGCGAGACAGAGAGAGAGCGAGCGAGCGAGACAGAGAGAGATAGAGCGAGCGAGACAGAGAGAGAGAGAGAGCGCGCGAGACAGAGAGAGAGAGAGCAGGCGAGCCAGAGAGAGAGAGAGCGAGCGAGCGAGCCAGAGAGAGAGAGAGCGAGCGAGCGAGCCAGAGAGAGAGAGAGAGCGAGCGAGCCAGAGAGAGAGAGAGAGCGAGCGAGCCAGAGAGAGAGAGAGAGCGAGCGAGCAAGAGAGAGAGAGAGAGAGAGCGAGCGAGATAGAGAGAGAGAGCGAGCGAGATAGAGAGAGAGAGCGAGCGAGCGAGATAGACAGAGAGAGAGAGAGCGAGCGAGCGAGATAGACAGAGAGAGAGAGAGCGAGCGAGCGAGATAGACAGAGAGAGAGCGAGCGAGCGAGATAGACAGAGAGAGAGCGAGCGAGCGAGATAGACAGAGAGAGAGCGAGCGAGCGAGATAGACAGAGAGAGAGCGAGCGAGCGAGATAGACAGAGAGAGAGCGAGCGAGCGAGATAGACAGAGAGAGAGCGAGCGAGCGAGATAGACAGAGAGAGAGCGAGCGAGCGAGATAGACAGAGAGAGAGCGAGCGAGCGAGATAGACAGAGAGCGAGCGAGCGAGATAGACAGAGAGAGAGAGCGAGCGAGATAGACAGAGAGAGAGAGAGAGCGAGCGAGCGAGCGAGACAGAGAGAGCGAGCGAGCGAGACAGAGAGAGCGAGCGAGCGAGACAGAGAGAGCGAGCGAGCGAGACAGAGAGAGCGAGCGAGCGAGACAGAGAGAGCGAGCGAGCGAGACAGAGAGAGAGCGAGCGAGACAGAGAGAGCGAGCGAGACAGCGAGACAGAGAGAGCGAGCGAGACAGCGAGAGAGCGAGCGAGCGAGACAGAGAGAGAGAGAGAGCGCGCGAGACAGAGAGAGAGAGAGCAGGCGAGCCAGAGAGAGAGAGAGCGAGCGAGCCAGAGAGAGAGAGAGCGAGCGAGCGAGCCAGAGAGAGAGAGAGCGAGCGAGCGAGCCAGAGAGAGAGAGAGAGCGAGCGAGCCAGAGAGAGAGAGAGAGCGAGCGAGCCAGAGAGAGAGAGAGCGAGCGAGCCAGAGAGCGAGAGAGAGCGAGCGAGCCAGAGAGAGAGAGAGAGAGAGAGCGAGCGAGCGAGATAGACAGAGAGAGAGAGAGCGAGCGAGCGAGATAGACAGAGAGAGAGCGAGCGAGCGAGATAGACAGAGAGAGAGCGAGCGAGCGAGATAGACAGAGAGAGAGTGAGCGAGCGAGATAGACAGAGAGAGAGCGAGCGAGCGAGATAGACAGAGAGAGAGCGAGCGAGCGAGATAGACAGAGAGAGAGCGAGCGAGCGAGATAGACAGAGAGAGAGCGAGCGAGCGAGATAGACAGAGAGAGAGCGAGCGAGCGAGATAGACAGAGAGAGAGCGAGCGAGCGAGATAGACAGAGAGCGAGCGAGCGAGATAGACAGAGAGAGAGTGAGCGAGCGAGATAGACAGAGAGAGAGAGCGAGCGAGATAGACAGAGAGAGAGAGAGAGCGAGCGAGCGAGAGAGAGCGAGCGAGCGAGCGAGAGAGAGCGAGCGAGCGAGCGAGAGAGAGCGAGCGAGCGAGACAGAGAGAGCGAGCGAGCGAGACAGAGAGAGCGAGCGAGCGAGACAGAGAGAGCGAGCGAGCCAGACAGAGAGAGCGAGAGCGAGCGAGCGAGACAGAGAGAGAGCGAGCGAGACAGAGAGAGAGCGAGCGAGCGAGACAGAGAGAGAGCGAGCGAGAGAGAGAGCGAGCGAGACAGAGAGAGAGCGAGCGAGACAGAGAGAGAGCGAGCGAGACAGAGAGAGAGCGAGCGAGCGAGACAGAGAGAGAGCGAGCGAGCGAGACAGAGAGAGCGAGCGAGCCAGAGAGAGAGCGAGCGAGCGAGCCAGAGAGAGAGAGAGCGAGCCAGAGAGAGAGAGAGCGAGCCAGAGAGAGAGAGAGCGAGCCAGAGAGAGAGAGAGCGAGCCAGAGAGAGAGCGAGCGAGCGAGACAGAGAGAGAGCGAGCGAGCGAGCCAGAGAGAGAGCGAGCGAGCGAGCGAGCCAGAGAGAGAGCGAGCGAGCGAGACAGAGCGAGCGACAGAGAGAGAGCGAGCGACAGAGAGAGAGCGAGCGACAGAGAGAGAGCGAGCGAGCGAGCGACAGAGAGAGCGAGCGAGCGAGACAGAGAGAGAGCGAGCGAGCGAGACAGAGAGAGAGCGAGCGAGCGAGACAGAGAGAGAGCGAGCGAGCGAGACAGAGAGAGAGCGAGCGAGCGAGACAGAGAGAGAGCGAGCGAGCGAGCGAGACAGAGAGAGAGCGAGCGAGCGAGACAGAGAGAGAGCGAGCGAGCGAGACAGAGAGATAGCGAGCGAGCGAGACAGAGAGAGAGCGAGCGAGCGAGACAGAGAGAGAGCGAGCGAGCGAGACAGAGAGAGAGCGAGCGAGCGAGACAGAGAGAGAGCGAGCGAGACAGAGAGAGAGCGAGCGAGCGAGACAGAGAGAGAGCGAGCGAGCGAGACAGAGAGAGAGCGAGCGAGCGAGACAGAGAGAGAGCGAGCGAGCGAGACAGAGAGAGAGAGAGAGAGAGCGAGCGCTCGAGACAGAGAGAGAGAGAGCGAGCGCTCGAGACAGAGAGAGAGAGAGAGCGAGCGAGACAGAGAGAGAGAGAGAGCGAGACAGAGAGAGAGAGAGAGCGAGCGAGACAGAGAGAGAGAGAGAGCGAGCGAGACAGAGAGAGAGAGAGAGAGAGAGAGACAGAGAGAGAGAGCGAGCGAGACAGAGAGAGAGAGAGAGAGCGAGCGAGCCAGAGACAGCGAGCGAGCCAGAGAGAGCGAGCGAGGGAGCGAGCCAGAGAGAGAGAGCGAGATAGACAGACAGAGAGAGCGAGCGAGATAGACAGACAGAGAGAGCGAGCGAGATAGACAGACAGAGAGAGCGAGCGAGATAGACAGACAGAGAGAGCGAGCGAGATAGACAGACAGAGAGAGCGAGCGAGATAGACAGACAGAGAGAGCGAGCGAGCGAGATAGACAGACAGAGAGAGCGAGCGAGCGAGATAGACAGAGAGAGAGAGCGAGCGAGCGAGATAGACAGACAGAGAGCGAGCGAGCGAGATAGACAGACAGAGAGCGAGCGAGCGAGATAGACAGACAGAGAGCGAGCGAGATAGACAGACAGACAGACAGAGAGCGAGAGCGAGCGAGATAGAGAGCGAGAGCGAGCGAGATAGAGAGAGTGAGCGAGCGAGATAGAGAGAGCGAGCGAGCGAGATAGAGAGAGCGAGCGAGATAGAGAGAGAGAGCGAGCGAGACAGAGAGAGCGAGCGAGACAGAGAGAGCGAGCGAGCGAGCGAGACAGACAGAGAGAGAGCGAGCGAGCGAAACAGAGAGAGAGCGAGCGAGCGAGACAGAGAGAGAGCGAGCGAGCGAGACAGAGAGAGAGCGAGCGAGCGAGCGAGACAGAGAGAGAGCGAGCGAGCGAGACAGAGAGAGAGAGAGCGAGCGAGACGGAGAGAGCGAGCGAGCGCGGGGAGCGAGCGAGCGACAGAGAGAGAGCGAGCGAGCGACAGAGAGAGAGCGAGCGAGCGACAGAGAGAGAGCGAGCGACAGAGAGAGAGCGAGCGACAGAGACAGAGAGAGAGCGAGCGACAGAGACAGAGAGAGAGCGAGCGACAGAGACAGAGAGAGAGCGAGCGAGCGAGACAGAGAGAGAGCGAGCGAGCGAGCCAGAGAGAGAGCGAGCGAGCCAGAGAGAGAGAGAGCGAGCGAGCCAGAGAGAGAGCGAGCGAGCGAGACAGAGAGAGAGCGAGCGAGCGAGACAGAGCGAGCGAGCGACAGAGAGAGAGAGAGCGAGCGAGCGAGAGACAGAGAGAGAGCGAGCGAGCGAGACAGAGAGAGAGCGAGCGAGCGAGACAGAGAGAGAGCGAGCGAGCGAGAGAGCGAGCGAGCGAGACAGAGAGAGAGCGAGCGAGCGAGACAGAGAGAGAGAGAGCGAGCGAGCGAGACAGAGAGAGAGCGAGCGAGCGAGACAGAGAGAGAGCGAGCGAGCGAGACAGAGAGAGAGCGAGCGAGCGAGACAGAGAGAGAGCGAGCGAGACAGAGAGAGAGCGAGCGAGACAGAGAGAGAGAGAGCGCGCGAGACAGAGAGAGAGCGAGCGAGCGAGCCAGAGAGAGAGAGCGAGCGAGCGAGCCAGAGAGAGAGAGCGAGCGAGCCAGAGAGAGAGAGAGAGAGCGAGCGAGCCAGAGAGAGAGAGAGAGAGCGAGCGAGATAGACAGAGAGAGAGAGCGAGCGAGATAGACAGAGAGAGAGAGCGAGCGAGATAGACAGAGAGAGAGCGAGCGAGATAGACAGAGAGAGAGCGAGCGAGCGAGATAGACAGAGAGAGAGCGAGCGAGCGAGATAGACAGAGAGCGAGCGAGCGAGCGAGCGAGATAGACAGAGAGCGAGCGAGCGAGATAGACAGAGAGCGAGCGAGCGAGATAGACAGAGAGCGAGCGAGCGAGATAGACAGAGAGCGAGCGAGCGAGATAGACAGAGAGCGAGCGAGCGAGATAGACAGAGAGCGAGCGAGCGAGATAGACAGAGAGCGAGCGAGCGAGATAGACAGAGAGCGAGCGAGCGAGATAGACAGAGAGCGAGCGAGCGAGATAGACAGAGAGAGAGTGAGCGAGCGAGATAGACAGAGAGAGAGAGCGAGCGAGATAGACAGAGAGAGAGAGCGAGCGAGATAGACAGAGAGAGAGCGAGCGAGATAGACAGAGAGAGAGCGAGCGAGATAGAGAGAGCGAGCGAGCGAGCGAGAGAGAGCGAGCGAGCGAGATAGAGAGAGCGAGATAGAGAGAGCGAGATAGAGAGAGCGAGATAGAGAGAGCGAGCAAGCCAGAGAGCGAGCCAGAGAGAGAGCGAGCGAGCGAGACAGAGAGAGAGCGAGCGAGCGAGACAGACAGAGAGAGAGCGAGCGAGCGAGACAGAGAGAGCGAGCGAGACAGAGAGAGAGCGAGCGAGCGAGACAGAGAGAGAGCGAGCGAGACAGAGAGAGAGAGCGAGCGAGACAGAGAGAGAGAGCGAGCGAGACAGAGAGAGAAAGCGAGCGAGACACAGAGAGAGAGCGAGCGAGACAGAGAGAGAGCGAGAGCGAGCGAGACAGAGAGAGAGAGCGAGCGAGCGAGACAGAGAGAGAGAGCGAGCGAGACAGAGAGAGAGAGCGAGCGAGCGAGACAGAGAGAGAGAGCGAGAGCGAGCGAGACAGAGAGAGAGAGCGAGCGAGACAGAGAGAGAGAGCGAGCGAGACAGAGAGAGAGAGCGAGCGAGACAGAGAGAGAGAGCGAGCGAGACAGAGAGAGAGAGCGAGCGAGACAGAGAGCGAGCGAGACAGAGAGAGCAAGAGAGCGAGACAGAGAGAGCGAGAGAGTGAGCGAGAGAGCGAGCGAGAGAGCGAGCGAGAGAGCGAGCGAGACAGAGAGAGCGAGCGAGACAGAGAGAGCGAGCGAGACAGAGAGAGCGAGCGAGAAAGAGAGCGAGCGAGACAGAGAGAGCGAGCGAGCCAGAGAGAGCGAGCGAGCCAGAGAGAGCGAGCGAGCCAGAGAGAGCGAGCGAGCGAGCCAGAGAGAGAGCGAGCGAGCCAGAGAGAGAGCGAGCGAGCCAGAGAGAGAGAGAGCGAGCGAGCCAGAGAGAGAGCGAGCGA